>NC_090795.1:10880000-11012500 GCF_040054535.1 Antennarius striatus
TCTGTGCAACTACTGCAATCTTTCAGGAATTATGGTAAAGTGGTTCTTAGCTTAGTGGCAGAATTGCCCAAAAAAATGCTGAAAAACTCGTTGAAGAGACAGGTGACATGTGATGAATGGTTTTGTCTTATGTAGCCTACAAACAACAGTTTGAAAGCCAGTGAGTGTAGACGACAGAGAGATGGCCGTTTGTCTGTGATGAGAATGCAAAGAGATGAACAGAAACACTGATAGAACGAGTCGGATAGAAGAACAAGTCGCCATTTTCTCCTGCTCTAAGACACTGCTCAGTCTTAATCAAAATCCCACACAGGAAGAACACTTGAGTAGCTTAATCAAAGATCAGCCTGCACAGTATTAATAATGGAGCAGAGTGCTGAAATGGAGTTTTACTTATTCAAGACTGCACTTATTCGTCTCATATACCTTTAGATTATATTAGGATCTGTGTGTAGCAGGACGAAGGAATGATGCTGATAGGGCTAGCAGATATTTTACCGCACACATGTACAACGAGCAACCGCCAGCCTTGTACAAAACGTGTTGTGCATTTTGGCATGTCTTAAAATATTTTAAGATACTTACGCTGTATTTCAGGTGGATTCTTTCAAAACAAGCCTATAATAGTACACTATTATAGTACTAGTACACACCATAATATTAAAGTGTTCTTGTAATTCCATTTTTAGGACAATATAACAGGAGCCTCAGCCTTCTGTGTTATTGTTGGTACCGATGCCTTAATAAAACCACTAGTGAGATTTCTGCTATTAACCTGCATCACCATCATCATTAAGCCAACAAATGTAAAATGACACCGGGGCAGATTTTGTCCATCTCGAGGCTTGAAGCAGAAGTATTAACAGTGAAAAACAGTTGAGTCATCGGGCACTTTTGCTTTTGGTGTGGTCTTTAAAATGAAATACTGGACCAGTAATATGCCAGCATTATTTTGTTCAGTGTAAAAAGGTGAATCCAGTGTAATGAAAAGTCCTGATGTTGGTTAAGTTGCATGATCGCATTGTAAAATGGGCCAACTTTTGTTGGATTGCATGTATTGCGTCCATTGCTGAGTAAAGCAAGTGTGACGGATTTCTTGCTATAAAATCATAGGATGCAATTAGATGCTACAATGATTGATTGGCTTTGTCTATCACTTCTTTCGTAGGAAAAAAGCAGCTGTTTTAACTCATTCTACTCATTCTATCAGATTATCTGTATATCTAAAACCCCACCTTCATTCCATTCCTAATTCACAACACCCACCTTTTTACTGCTGCCAGAGAGAACAGAGGACACTTCAAAACATCACACCTGCCTTCCCCAAGGGCAAAATGGTTTGGGAAAATATCTGAGCAAGACTTGACTTTCTCTCTGTCATGTTTCCCCGAAACCAGCTAGCTATTGGCTGCTTTTGGAATGCGCCTCCGGAGGGTGACCCCAGCATCTCAGAAAATACTCTGTTTAAACTGCCTTAATTTTCCATGCCAATAATCTGACGCAAAATGTTATTTACTCAAAATAAGAGACTTGCTCTGTAACTGTTGCTATTTTTAAAAGGGTGACCTACATCTTGTCTGGGTCAAATAGAAATACTTTGTGCATATATATATAGCTCACTGCTTCAAATCAAAACAGTATTTCCTCTGAAGTTTCCCAGATAATCGTCCAGATGTGGTTTTTAGAAACACTGTCATCTTGTTTTATATAAAAATTCTTCATTTTTCTTGAAGGCCATTTTCAATAAGTATGTTATGAACACCAGGCTCTCGAGGCCTATTATTCGTCTGAGACAAAAGGCGACATGGTGGAATTTAGAGGCAAACGTACAGTGTTTCCTCTCTAAAGCTGTGTCTGGTCATGTTCACTTCAATGCTTGGATCTAGCATGCAAAAAAATACGACATGCAGGCATTACATAGGATTATTGAAGCAAACCTGAGGAGACAATAGCCTGTACGGTTACAGTGGCAAAGAGATTCATGTAGCGACAGGAACAATGGACATGTGTGGCGTGCAGATAGGCAGGCATCAGCTAATTAGCTCTGTGAAAAAACCTATTGTTTCTGTTTTGGGACAACTGCACTTCAACGGTACCTCACTCGTTGGCTGGTATGCTGCAGACCGGGTTCGATGTGGCTGGGCTATTGTTTGGCTAAATGCTATTAAATTTTAAGCTGAGTGACAGATAAAAGTGAAGCTGCTGTAAATTACAATTCCCCTGCACATAATCCACTTGCTGATGGAAAATATTACAGCAGCCTTGTGTCCTGACAACAGATTACGGCTACAGCTTTAGCCTACCATGCTCGAGAGCAAGAGAAGTCACAGGATTCTTGTTTTATGTGCTCCATCTCTTCATCTTTTTTTTTTCTCCCTTCCTCCACAACTCCCCCCTTTTATGTCCTGTTCTCCCATTGATCTCACAGTGGTATTCACTATCTGCCAATGGTGCATGCCTGCAAGGGGGTAGGGGGGTGCACCAAATCCATTATCAGGTAGGACAACAGTTTCCACAATGTTTCACTCACACTGTATACTAGATAGAGGTAAGAGAGGAGGGAGAAATGACAGCAAATAAGCAAAGGGGGAGCTGAGGTCTGCATTAGCTTTTTAAATGAGATTGTGAACCAGTTTAATCTTAATTGAATGTTACAGACAACTGGTAAAAAGATGCATGCATTTCACAACAGATTTATACACAGTGTGATCCTGCATGAAGAGAACAGATATCTTAAAAGCTCATAAGTAGCAAATAGGATTTTTTCCCCCTACACTGCTGTGTTATAAATTAATATATAATCAAGACAAATCTGTACAAAAGTTGAATGTGGTCAGGTTGCTTAAAATATGTGTGATTTACTTTGGCACCAAAGCAACTAATGTAAAATGAAAAAAAAGTTGATAATAAGTTTGACGTTTGCTTTTGTTTAACCAGATATCAGAAGATAAAAATATAGTAGTTTCTATGTCTTTGACAGCTCTTCGAATCATGATGAATTAATATAAGACTCACAAACAGTTCCTTGTGGAATTGCTGAAGTGTAATCTATTCAGTTCTATGTCACAAAGACCACTCAGACATCTGTGACTCTCAAGCAACAAGTCTTGACCAAAGATAAAACTATGACTCTGTGTGTTTGGTGTCATGACTTGTTTCCAACTTTCAATCGGAAGCATTTGATCACACAAATGCAGGCTTGTTACGTACTCACCAACTTACAATAGTGATGGCCAGTGTGCCAGTCACAACATGTGTGTTTCTAATTTCTGGTTAATGCTGTCTACCCCCCAGGTGCGCTGTCCTTGGCTGCTTGCCACTCTCTCAATGCTCACCACGCTCCGTTAAAAGCCATTCACGGAAAAAGACAGGATTATAGAGTTAGATCCAACACAGATGGAAAGATAACAACACAAGGCCAGTTTTTAAAAACATTTTTTTAAACGGGAACAGGTATAATACCTAAGAAGTGTGTCAGGCAGGAAGTAATATTGTTTTAAGGAGATGATGGTAGAAAAGAATGTGGCTGTCAAATTTCATGGTCTAGTCACAGTTGATAAAATTAGAATTTTACTTTGCTTCAAAATATTGCCACTCCTATTCCTGAGAAAATGCTTATATACCTGGGAGGCATTTTTTTTCTCTTAACTAAGAGATGAGCCATACAGGTCTCGTCTGTCATGAAATGCAAGTCCGTATTATATAGAACAGTTGCATATTTCAAATTTGTTGTATAACCTAAATTGTACTGCCTCTGACCTATGATCTTTGACCTCGGTTTGAATCGGTTTAGAAATCCATTCCCCTTGCACTGCAGCCATCTTTTTAACTGCTTCAAGTTGCACATAGGTTTTGTGCATATGTGCACGTACAGTATATGAATAGGTACCATGCAGATATGCACACCATTCAAGAGCCTGTGGCTCCGTGAAACTGTGCTAGAGGCTTCTCCTTTAGAAAACTGATCCCCAGAGCATGAGCTCACAGATAGTTGGGTGGGTCAGCCTGGGGGTTTATGAAAGACTGCAGTGGGGTGAACAAACCAGTCAGGCTTGTGTTGCAAGTTATTAGTCTTCTGCTGAGTGACTGTGCGGTTCCTTGACTTTTAACTCTGCCTCCAGTATGCCTTTCTCACATGCACATAAATGGCTTTGAACACACATGCTTATGCACAGTTTATACAGTATCTATTATATTTGTTGTGCCCAAACAAACACACAAACCTTATGATTCTGATTCACATGCTTGCATTTGTCCAGGTGTTAATAACACATGTCCAGGAGCACACCTATCAAAGTGTGTCATCTATAGCACCCAAGGCCATTTTTAGTGTGACACTCTCCTCCCTTTGGTTTTGTTCTCCAGAGGAATCCAGAGTAAATATGCCCTCTACACTTTTTGAAACTTATTGTCATCACATTCACCCCCCAGATATGCATTTCAAGCAAAGAACCACAGGCATTTTTAATAGGCGATGCCAATACATAAACGTTTTGCTTAAGGTAATGAAATAGGATGAATTTATTTAGAGTGATACGAACATTTCATTAATTTCTACAATTTTTTTCATCTAATTTGAATGAGTGTTTCTACTCTTTGATTCTAATTTGCATAAAAAGAGAAGCATTTTTATTTTTAGCTTGAAAACAATGGACTTATTTTTCCATCATTTAAGCCATTTCTTCTTAGTGTGTAATGTGAAATTTGAACCCAAATGCGTACTGTGTATGCATATTTGTATGTGTGTGTATTTTTTCTTTTACCAGATGTGCTACTGTGCTTGTTTTGTCCCCAAAACCCGTCTGAAAAACAAAAAACCCAAAAACAAAATCAAACTAAAAAACAAACAAAAAAACAAAAGAACCCCCCCCCCAAAAAAAACATAGCAAACAGATCTACATGTGTGAAGTTTCATATATGAAAATAATTCTGCTGTTTTACCACCAGAGAGATAGAAGCTGCAACTACTCGTGAATGAATGAAAACTGCCAATACAAGGAAGCTGTAATATGAGCAAGGTGAGTTAGCTTAGCCAGCTATCCTCTCCTGGATCTTCACAACATCGTGCATTGTGTGTGTGTTTGGTATGAAATATGAATGACTTATGATGATTATGGAAAAAGATGGAAGTATAGTATATTTACATTGACATTCATGGGAATAAGTCACGTCTTGAAAACAAAATACTGGACTGTTATGTTTAAAGGTTAATGGACATAGCTGTGCTCACTCTGTCTTCATATATGAATTTGCAAATGCCTGCTGACATGCACACATCAGGCAAGACAGATGAGAATGACAGATGTGAGTGTATTCTTGCAAGTGTATGTGTGGGGGAGTTTGTGTGTGCATGATGGAAAAATGTTGAATAGACATGGGAGCACAACGACTGCTCTTTGAGTTTCATCTTCTCCCCATCACTGCCTTCAAACCTCCTTCCCCCAGTTTCCTAAAGGCAAAAACTCTGCCAGTTGTCACCTTAGAGTATTGCGGGCCCGGCTGAAGCACTCCACTCCTCAGGAGGAGAATGTCAACCCAGGCTTGGGGCAGTTTTGACAAACAGAGTATATATTGATACATGATAAAGTATGCTAGAAATCACCCGACTGCTGAGGGCTACTATAGTTTTAATATCATCATTTGAATTAACAAGCATTCTGTGGAGAAATAATGAGCTTTCATTATTCAGAACATCATCCTTACCCCGGCGGAGACTCGCAGGGCTATTAGTGCTTGAGAACTTAATGAAAAGAAGATAAAGAAGGTTTGAGATAAAAGTTTGAATGGCCACACTCGGTAACCAGAGTTAAAATTTAATGCAGCCCCAGTGGATGATGGATGAGCTTCTTATCTGGGGCCTGGGGAATGGGTAGACAGGGGATTCACTTTGGAAGATGCCATTCTTGGGAAGGTGAAGAATGTGCATCCCTCCTGATCCCTCTGACAGACCCAGTATGGTATAGCAACCTGGGTGGACACCCCACCTCTTACCCCACTCCACTTTCATGATTAATACCACCCTATAGATAGCTGTGTGCCCACTGTGCTGAAAAAGCACTTTCAGGTTTAGGATCAAAAACAGTGTTGCTTTAGTATAATGATATCCTATTAAATTAAGTTGGATTTGATTGCAAAAAAATTTCTGACTATCACTGTGCCCAAAGTTAAGTTTGCTCCCGTTCCCTATAAGCCACAGCTGCAGTTACATAATTAATGATTAGTTATTAACAAGACAAGATAATTGATGCCCACAGGAGTTGGTAGTTTAAATGAACATGGATCAACAAACCCCATGAAAAATAAAACATTTTTTAAAATGAAAAAAAAAATTGTTTTCACAGCTACAATCTCATTAATTAATGTAAGACTAAAGTCTCTTCATCTAGCATTTCACTAACGCACTCCTTCAATGTGCTTTGGCATTATTACATAACCAATAGACACTAAATGTCAAAAGACATAAGCACTGAAGCTCAAAATATTTTTTATTTCCACAAAAACTAATCTTGCAGCCTGTACTACTGAAAAGTTTATTGCATTTTACAGGATGATATGTATGAAAGTATGTAGATACAATTGTGACATGCTGTATAATACATGGAAATGCACTATGAACACTGAAAAAACACACACACAGATACAAAGACACACACACACGCGCACCCGCGTGCACACACACACACACACACACACACACACACACACACACACACACACACACACACACTCACACACACACACACACACACTAGAAAACAAGACAGCACAACCACTCCTGGAGTCCCTCCACTTGATGCTGTGTTTGTCCCAAGGGCCTTAAGGGAAGTATGTTTGCTTGCTGAACCATTGTGAAGTCTCCAACAGACATGTCTAGCTTGCTGCTGCGTTGTGCTGTGCCGTTCTCTGCTGGGGGAGATCTCTGTGAATGGGAGGAGAATGCATTGATTTGATGAATGAGTGCATATTTGTGGGAGTACTGGTGGCCAATGTGCAGTCTGGTGCGAGGAGTTATTTTGGTGGCTAGAACTTGACAACAAAGCCTTTAGCTTGAAGCACAGACTGGAAGAATCACAGCTCAGTGAGATGCTAGCACAGATGTTATTTTCTGTCATTGTCTTTATCTTAGGGGTAAGATTCTTTTAGTGTAACATTTTTACCATGTTGCATTATTGCTCTAACTGTTGATTAAACACAATAGTGTCATCTGCATAAAGAGAAATTTTACATTTTATGCTGACAAATTAGATTCCACTGTCGGATTTCAGTATCTTATAACAGACCACACCAGACAGAGTTTGGATTTTACAGCATTTTCCCATAGGTTCAAGTGAACCCAAGGTATTCAAGCCTGTTTCCCTACAGTTTCCCGTACATTCAGACACCTACATATGTTGCCAATATGCTTTTCAGTTCATAAAACTTTTAAGTTGTCCAGTATAATCTTTTTAAAATAACCATTTAATACTTCTATTAGAATGGTAAAGTGTAACATCAAACCAGGGTGTTTTATGGAAAAAAGTAAATATCATTTAAAAACATTTTACTTGACATAATTTTACTATTCTTAACCATGGTGTGGTTCTTACTTCAAAGAAACTGATTAATTTTTTAAGTTCCCATAAAGGTTCCATATCCATAAATACAACTCCATTTATGGTGACCATATAACTTTAATTAAACACACCCATGTGTTGGGCGCAACACGCACTTAAAATGGAACAGCGACAGTATAACACAGTTAAAGAGGGAGACGCAGGAGGCTAGGACCTCTCTTAGGTTTCATGGGATAAAAAGAAAAACAATTCAATTCCTGTAGCCCACACATTTTGCAGGTGAGGTGTTTTTGACAAGTGCAAAGTTGAAGATTCAAATTAATTTAGCTATTCAGAATTAATGTGCACTTTATAGTAAAAATCTTTGAATGAATACTCGACACGTGATTGTTTGATGTCATTCCTGTACACATTGGGAATAGCTTCTGGTCTTCAGATATTCAAGTATCAACATTCCATGCTTTAAACAACAGTTTCATAGGAGTTGAATGTGACACAAAACAGCAGACTTGTATTAAATGTATTCAGTAATCTAAAGGAATTTATAGGGCCAATACTGCTACATTTAGAGATGATCTCAGCCTCTTTAATTCAGTTCTGTTGCATCATTTTTATGGGATGGTGTGGGGATAGCCAGAGGGTTTGACTGGGGGATGGAGAGGAGTGTGGTAGAAATCCTGTGCAAGTATTCACATGCCCAGAAAGCAGACAAGCATCATAAAAAATGGTTCGCTAATCATTTCAATACAGCACCATGGCAGGCAGAAAGACGGCTTCATATACACAAGCACACACATGCAAAACAACAATCATTCATGCAACGTGAACAGACATTATGTGACCACACAATTAGAAAAGGAAGTAGAAAACACAATGAAGTTAAAGAGAAATATAAGAATGAGTTGAAGAAGACAAACAACTGTCTGAGGGACAAAGTGATGTGACGACATCACACATCAGAGAAGCTCATAGTGTGTTTTTACAAGATGAACATGGTTGGGATGTGGAAACACATCATTTAGATAACTGGAGTAGTGACTTGCTGTCATCTCAAGGGGAATCTTGCTCCTAATTTCCCCTGGAATCACAAACAGCTGTTGTTTAAACTAGATCACATCACTGTCACATGGCTGCAGGGGCCTGGTGTAGAAGCAATGCTGATACTCCCGAATGTCACCACCCGATAGCCATTTTTACAGTTGATCCCTTTCAGGTATTTTAATGTTCTCCTTGCCTCTTGAGACAGTGGGGGTGAAAAACTGGCAATGAAGTGTAATGTGATATGAGAAACATGAATTTCTCTCGCCTCAGCCCAAAAAGGACACATCAGTATTAGTCGTGTAAGGAAAACTGAATCTGTTGTCATCCTTCTTCCTTTTCACTCAGAATGTATAAGGCCATCTCTCTCTCCTCTTTCCCAGGATCCCATGCTTATGCCATGTGTTGTTGCTGATCGCAAACATATGGTTCAATTTCTGCCGTCTGTGGGCAAAAATGACAGCCAATGCAAAAGTTCTTTTTTTTTTAAAGATGAAACCTAAAACTACTATTTTATTAACATACAACATGAATGAAAAGGATTTAATAAGTACCTTCACAGAATTATTACTAAAAAAAACAACAGTCTGATTTAGGTACATTATGACACAAGACATCAGGAATTCTTAGTACCCACAAAGGAATTTTATAGAGATTCCATTAGGCTAACTTTACATAGTGCCTTTCCTGAGGTTGGATAATTATAGTGTAAACCTGTCATGTAGTTAGTTCACTTTCTGCAGATGTTCGCCAGTCTGATTTAAAGTTGTAAGATAAATTTCTCTGGTCTATCCCACTTTTAAGGTTAGAATAAGAAAAAAAATCAGGTGTTAGTATTTTAGTTCGCTTCCATTTGCAGTACATTGAAAGTAGTTCCTCTGGAGATATATCTACCTCATCTCAGTCAAGTTACAGTAGATCTAACCGTTTTGTGTCCTCTAAATAGTGTTCTACATAATTGGGTATACTCCAGCTAGCCTAAAGGCTTTAGTGGAAGCATGGCTTTTATTTATACATCTGACAGTTGAGAAAGAGCAAGACAGATGCTAAGAGAAACAGACAACTTATAAGTGAATGTGTGATGCAGGCTAAGAAAGTGAGAAAGATGGCAGCACACTCAGAAGGTCCTGTACACCACGCTTCAGAAGTGTACATGAATCTAAAGAAGCAGACATGTAAATGAACTTTTACACAGGGAAACTGAATACTGCCCATCCACCTCTTCCTCATGCCTGTCTATTAGTGCCTGTCTTAAGAAAGGGCAGTGGACTGAACACTTTAGTCATCGATTATGCGATTAGACTGGTTTACTCCGCACCCTCGTCATTCAGATGCAAATCTAATGAGGAACTCTCCTACAGTGTTGTGACGGACACTATAAGGGTTAATGTGTTGTCTCACATGTCTGTGTGTTTGATCAGTTCATTGGAATTGTGATTCTGTTGTGTATGCCTCTCTGTTGTGTGGGATCTTCCTGCTGCACTGATTACAAAGCAAGGGACAACTCATCAGGTGAGTCAGAGGGAGCAACATTCCCACTAAAGGTACGCGGAGTCTGAAAGTTACCACACAGTTAGATGCCTGCGCGCACACACACACACGCACGCACGCACACACACACACACACACACACACACACACACACACACACACACACACACACACACACACACACACACACACACACACACACACACACACACACACACACACACTCTGCAGGTGTTCCATAAATTAAGGGCATGAGTAACTGTCTAGAGGTAGAAAAAAGGGCCTCTAAAAAATGCCAGCACATACTCATTAACAGATGTCTCAAGGTTTCTCTCACATTCGTGCAGGAGTATTATGCTTTTATGTGTAATTTTGTGATTACTATGTATTGTATTGTAAAGTTAGAACTATTGTAGACATATTTTCAATCAGATTTTTAAGGAAGTCTTCACACTGGATTCTGTTTTAAGACTACCCTGAACTTTCATAGAGCTTGTTTATGTACTTACACGGCCACTTTGAGTGCTGTGACACATCAGGGATCAAATATCTTCTTAAAAACACACAAACTAATAAATAAGAAAGACTATTATATTTCATGTCATTTACTAGTCTTGCACTACTGTTCCTTCCATGTTCGCTGAGCTAGTTGTGCACCTTTACGTAGTCAATGACTCCGGCACATACTTTGTTCTCAGAAGGCCTGTCTATTCCAATGACACAGAAGTAATTCAAAGCATGGCTTGCTGGTTTCAGTCCCTGTGGAATGTGACAGAAGGCAGTGGCAACTTGACAGTCCGGTTCTGCATCAGTGTGTGACGACCCAGAGCAGAAGGTCAGAGACTTCAAAGCCTGGAAGCAGCTTCAAAACAGAGCGCCGTGCCTCTGACAGCCACAAAATATTTGTGTAAGTACACCTGAGTGCATACATGTTGTTCCTGAATGAGTTATGCGAAGAGTGGGTTTTAATGACAGCCTGTCAAAAAGAACTGCTGCCTTGTGTTGATGGGTCAACTGTGAGAGCAGTTGATAATCACACATTACTGTATAGGCGGTAGTGGGAAAGATTTGTGAGTAGAATTACATCATTTTCTGAAAACTCGTGGAGGCGCGTGATTCATTTCGGAGCACAGTTGAGAAGGAAGACGAATAACAGTTGTGACACACTTTCATGGAAGTGACCTGTTGAAGGTTTGGCACCTGCTCTTGGGAAACTTGATTGAAGACTCAAAGGAATGTGTCTCTGAACGCACGTGGGACACATGTAAAAGCACACAACCACAGCCAAGGAAGGTGCTTCTGACAGAGGCAAGTGACTCGCAGTCATCACCGCTGACTTGCTTTGTCTTCGAACTCTGGAAAGTCACATTTAACTTGTGCACTCACTTAATTTTTTCGAGGACTCTGAGAAATTAATTTGTAAGCCTGACACAAATAAACAGCTCATGCATAAATATGCCCATAACTTTAAGACAAAAGGAGAACAGCTCTATCTTCATTGCAAGGAGGGGATTTCTTTCCTTATCAATGCAACACAGGGCAAGATTAAAGAGTCAAAATCCTCCCCACGTGTGTGTAGTGTGTGTGTGTGTGTGTTCTCTCCTGCATGTCTGCCCCCGGACGTTCTTTCCCCTTCTCTCTCCCTCTCTCTCGTCACTCTCCCTGTAGCATTAGTAGCTAGCTGCCAGGCTCTCCTCTTTAGCATCCATCCATCCCTCCATCCTTACCCCTAGAGGTGTCTGCATTAATCAATCCTTTTCAGAGGTGGTCCTGCTACAGTAGCTGTCATTTTTACCCCTGTTTTTTACTATGCAGATGTGGCTTACAGAGGAGTGACATCAATCCCTGAACAGTGAAAATACAAAGCCAATCAATGACCTATACTATCAGGCCCCTCATTTATTTCCCACTCTTTTGATCCTACTTTGCATGTGCACTGTCCCATTCCCAGGGCATATTACTATTTTGACAAAAAAGATTTTTGTATCCTTTCTTCACAAAGAAGGTGTAATGACCTGGACTGTGATTCAAGCTTGTCTTTGTCAGTATCAGACGACCCATGCCACTGTGCAACAAGATTTGTGGATCAGGTCAGGACTGTTTTTTTGCGTCACACATTGACCTCCACCCAGGGATTCACTTGACATGCCAAAAAAAACGTCACAGGTATTTTCTAAAACCTAAAAACCTAGTTCTTGTGCCTACATGTGACTGAAGGGCCATGTTAAGGAACTGCAGTCACCAATTAGTAAACCCATGGACATGAGAGGCCTCTTTACACATAGCAAATCTTTAGAAAAATGTGCATAAATATGGTTAGAACATATTCAGCCAGATGGGATACAAATGCTGCAAAATGATGAAGATTCCTTCACAAAGCTTATTAATACTGTGTAGTGAGAAACTAACTCTTGCACAATTGGACCATACATAGGCATTAATTCTTCCTGCAGTCAACTCTCTGAAGCCAATACACTGGAGCCAAAAGTTAAAATAAACTCCAACATGAAACAAAACATGACCACATGGGTCGAAACATGGTTTGAAACCACTGAAAGGACATGGAAAATAATTTAGCTCACAGCTAAGCCATATGGGTCCTTGCTCATTCCCCCACGTTACAACAATAACTCAAATTGTTCCTTGTAGAGCTTTAGGTCACTCAGTGTTAGCACACTTTTGGACAATTAAATATGAAATAAGACAGCAAGGAAACAAATTCTGGAAGAGACTGAGACATTTCATTTGATATTTAGCTCTTTCATGAACTGAATAGAAAGTTTGGCAACCCCGGCCTTAGAGCGGCTCCTCCTCCTTCTTCATTACACTATACCACTTTAGGCAGAACTTTCACCACACAGAGGAGAATAATCAGATCTACAAGTGTCCAGATCCTGGATCTCTTTTAAATTATTAATCTATAACAATATGTAGCAACAAGAGATTAGCATGGAGTTTTATTTACTAATTCTCCTTCAAACAGTAATTAACTACCTGTCTGTCCAAGTCATGGTAGTTTATTGCATGTTGTCCTGTTTAGGTATTACTTTTTTTTTTTGTTGCCTTTTTGATATCTAAGCTGCCTGGAAGGAGGGAGTGCTAAAATTACTTAAATTTTTGGTATAATAAACTCTGTGTTAACATTTTGTCCTTCAATAAATTAAGCAAACTAATTTATTCCGTGTAGCACTAGATGAACCTATATTTGCAGCTATCTAACTGTTTGGACCACAGCTGGGGAGAACACCTACACTAAAGGGTAACATCTGGGTGACACACAATGAGCAAACAATGAAGTGTGGTATGTATGTGATAATGCTGAACAGAGTGAGTTTCTATTAATTAAAGATTACTGTGAGAAAATAATAGAAAAACCCCACAATACAGGAAACCTCCACAGGAATAGCAAGACACAGTGGATACTTCAAGAGTAATGGTTATTGAAATGATTATAAACCTAATTTTAAAGACTATTACAGGCAGCCCTCAACGTACAAAAATGATTGCATCTAAGTTCAATTGTTCGTAAGTCCTTATTTATTAATTTTCAATCTATAATTACCATTTGAGATAATTTAACTACCATTATTTCTCTACGTACGAAAGGACTATTACCTGAGACTTACGAGAAACAATAACATGACAAAAAAACAACACTAAATAAAATAAAATATTTCTACAGGTCCTTCTTACCGGTTCATCAGCTGTAACTTGAAGAATAATAAGTAGTGTAAGTAGTATAAGTAAAAAGGTAGGATAGAATCACGCTATTTCCTTTCAATTGTAACTCAACTAATTAAAATAAACATGAAACTTTACTAATGTTTCTCTCCTGTAAATTCCAATACTTTCTTCCTCTCTGTGCAACACTGGATCAAAATCAACTGTTAGCTGGCATGCCAACATGTGCAGAAGGTGTCACAAAATATATGATACTGAGTTGCGAACAGACATCGCCTCATGCATCAGGTTTAGGTGTGGGACCCTGAAGGTACCTGACCAGAAAATGTGGGACAGGGAGATGCAAAGAGAAGGGGAGGAATGTAGAACTGGTAAGGTGAAAGGGGAATGGATAAACAGAAAAAGAGTCAGGAGAGAAGATGATCGTGTAGGTGGAAGATGGCAGGAGGGCAGCATGCAGATTGCCCAGGACCTGACTGGCATATTCTTGGATGGCTAACAGACGAGAGGAAGAGGGAGAGGAAGGAGGGGTTGTGGAGCTGGGGAAAGTTAGGGCCCTCAGGATGTTCTGTCTCACTGCCAGCCCCAGAAGTGTGGCTTGGAGATAGCAGGAACACGTGCAATGGTGTCTCATACATACAAACTTACACACACATGCACTGACAGTCACAATAAGGACGTACAGCAATGCATAGATCAAAACTGACAAGAGAAATTTGGCTGAAAATACATTCTTTAGGTATGAAAACCAAGAAAAGATTCATTACAAAATGGAAGAGAGACTTAAAGAAAAAAAGAAAAACCCAGTTTAATGTTACCCAGGTGACGGGATTTGCTACATCCCCAGTTATTTCTCACAATCTGGTAAAGCCAAACTACATCTTTTCACCACGACCAGTATGTAGCTGCATTGTCAGGTCAACCTCCTTTTTCTGCTTTACTTTCTCCATCTGTATCCTCCACTCTCATTGGCAATGTAGAGTGGAGGCGCTTGAGGCCATGTGTGCAGGTTTGGGCCAATTATAGGGAATTCTCATCAGTGCTGGGCTGCTTTTTTGCTGCAGGCTCAGAGCACACAGACCAGTTGAGGGTCCACATGGGTCAACCCTGTACCCCTCACATCTCTAGCGTACCTGGGAGATGTAGTGCTGTCAGTTTGGCAGTCTGATACATAAAAGACAAAAAAAGCCCAAAATTGGTTATTGCTTTGCAACATAGGACATGTTGTTTAAAAAAAATTTCAAAACTCCAGGAATATCTTGCACTTCAAATTCAGGAAATCTTAACATACACCCGTCGAAAGATCCAGAAAAAAAGTTCAGCTGAGGAAAAAAAAAGAAGTAACTTACAGCTAAACGTCACCATGAAAAGAATATTGTATATGTACAGTATATCATCATGAGGATCAGGACCGCAATTCATATCAGATCACTTGCTTGTTGGGGCTGTATCACACATTACCACATTACATTACATTGTGGCTCAGAGCTGCACATGATTCTGGACATAGTATATGGTGGAATGAAACAAGACCTGTGATTTATTCAGTCCTCCATGCCATGCCATTATGTCAGAGCTAGTGATGCACAGATCAAGCTATAATCCATGGGTCCTGTGGTTTTGACCAGCAGGTCAGTAGGGTCCTTGGGAGATATCAGCATAGAAAATATCATAGTTTCATGTGGGTGGTACTCTAAGTAACAAAGCATTGTTCTAAGTAAGTTATAAATAACTTACAAAATAACTTACAGAAACATTGCTTGCAACACTGCACCTTTCACCTATGTTTCCTTTTTCACTGTCATTGAACAAATGATGTGTGTTTGAGAGACAGCGCAAGAGAGAGAGAGAGGGATATAGTTCATGTTTTTAAAGAGGGAGGGGTGCTTGTTTTGCTACAATTCAACAGTAAATAACACTGTTTGTTAAAATTAGTATGTACATTTAGCCTACATCTCCTTGATAATGTGGACAGGGAAAAAAGCGTAGAAGAAAGGGAAGCATGCAGCTTCTCCCAGTCGCAAAATCAGCACCTTGGAGAGCGCTGCAGTGCTAAGTTCTTGTCTTTGACATTCCATCCTCACTGCTGATGAGTAAATATCATTCATATTGAAGGTGGCAATGTATTAGACTCAGATAAAAGATCTGCATGTTTTTTTTTAATCCTTATTTATCACTCAGGTGGTGTGGACTACACCGGTCCTCTCATTTCCCTCTGCTACTGCTTCAGAACGTTAACTGGAAGGTGGATCCTAAATGGTCAAAATGTGATGCATACATTTTTGTTTTAATTCAGAAGAACAGCAAGAATGCGCAAAAAAAATCTGACAAAATCCAACAATTTCAGAAATTAGTTGTTTGTGTGTAACCAGGCTAAAATGATGGGTGATTCATTGTTGGTATGACAAATTAAGATTAATATTACGACATTTATTTTAAGAAAAATAATTGCCTTAATTTACCTGTTGTGTAGGCTCTTCCATATGTAACGCAAGTGACTTCACTGATGTTGGGTTTTAACTTCTCATTTTACCCGCAGATTAACAACGGGCTTACTACACCCAATGCAGGGTCTATAACAACAGCAGCAACAGCAGTACTTCAAGTGTACTCTTTATTCAGCCATAATTACCAGCTTGGAGGGAAATTCATCTGAGAAACTGGATTAAGCATGACCAAATCTTCTTAAGTGGTTAGAAAATCAAAGCACACTGAATGTTTGCCCCATTCACATTGGCTTCAGGATGAAAGGCTTGGCCGAGGATCGTGAACTAGCTCCGACACCAGGAAGTTTTTTTTTTTTTTTCTCAAATTATCTGCTTTTACACTGCCTGAACTTTGAACATTGCTGGTCTGTGTGTTTGCTACTGAAGCAGTATCTCAAACATGGCCTGGAACTGTGTGTCTTGGAGAAGAAACCAAACTTGTGGCCTGTTTGGCGCAGCTGCAGCAGCACAGCCCTGAAAGTGGATTGTGTTGGTGCTGTGGATTAGCAGACGGCAGCGTGCTTGTGTGAATAAAGTATGTACCCATGTCTCTGTGTTGGTGCTAGAGGCTAAAGTGTGGAGAGGAGGGAGATTCGCACCTCCATGCACGCTGCTGAAAACCTGCTAACTGGTGCATTTGCTGCTTGTAGTATGGCGAGGTAAACACAATTTCGATGAACTCCTCTCCTCCCTAGGTGTATAAGATTTCTTGAAAGGAAAGTAGCACAATATAACTAAAATAAGAACGAAAACAAACATTTTAGGTTGCCAGATATTGCTAAATGTACATTCCTTGATCAGCTTAGATGGACTTTAACTTGATCAAAAAATTGAGGGCAAATAATTTGAGGTCACCAATCCTGCAGAAAGTAGCATAAAATGTAAAAACTACATCAAGTGAGATATTACTAATTCTTTAAACACTAATTTGAATAGTGTTGCTTTTACTAAAACTCAAATTTAAATACTCTTGGGCATGTCTTGTCTGTCCTAAGAGGTGAAAAATTAATATCAGACCCAGATTTCTACCCATCAATGTATTTTGGGAAGACCAAAGAGGAGGTTTATGGATGTAGTGAAAGAGAACATGAAGGTAGTTGGTGTGAGAGAAGAGGATACAGAAGATAGGGTTAGATGGAGACAACTGATTCACTGTGGCGACCCCTGAAGGGGAAAGCCAAAAGGAGAAAAATAATGTATTTTGGGTTGCTAGTTTATTAGGAGAACCTCAAAATCTACGTTAAAAAGAGAACATCTCGTCCGTGCAAGGGAATCTGGTGCGACGGCAGGTACGTCGGCAGCCCATTAATTACAATAATCACATCGTAGGTGTTAGAATAATTCATTAACTCAGATTTAGTTAAGGCTTCATTTAATAAGCCCTTGTTGGTCAGGAGAATCAGAGGCAGGAGCCAGAATGGAGGGAGGGAGATAGACAATGGAAACAATGGGAGGGGAAGCTACAGAGATACAGTTAGCCTATTAAATCACACGGCCTGGATTGTCAATTTGTGTTTAAGCATTCCACCGGGGAACTGTTCCACCGTTTTTAAGAGATATATCATTTTATAGAAGACCAAGACCAAAGGGAGGAAAAAGGAGAGAAAAAGTGGGAGGGGGATGGAGAGACAGTACTGATACAACAGAGGGATGGATAGAGGGAGTAACAGAGGAGGGGAGGTTGGTTAGGGAATCAGTTTTGCCTACTATATTTAACTGACCCATAAATCTGTTTTTAAATTCCCCTCCATTTAAAAACGCCCAAGCAGACTGGAAACAAGTGATGGCAAAGAGAGGGAGGGTTTTTCTTTTTCGCGCCGGCTGTTAAGTACCACAATCCATGCATAGCTGGTGCTACATTTATCCTAACAATGTAATTGGTCCAGCTCCCTTGGCTGGTGGCTCAGTTACTGGCCCTCCCTTAGGCCCCCTGGTGTGTGTGTGTGTGTGTGTGTGTGTGTGTGTGTGTGTGTGTGTGTGTGTGTGTGTGTGTGTGTGTGTGTGTGTGTGTGTGTGTGCGCACCCTCCCTTCAGCCCTCATATGAAAAGAAATCCCTGGCTTCCATTGAGACGGAGACTCACTGGGGTGTGATGGTGGCTTGGCTAATGTGGCTAATGCTAACATAAATTATATACACCTGCTAACAATCTGACTGCAGGGCCACAGGTTTGTGTGTGTGTGTCTGTTTAAGAATCGTTAACCATGTGGGAGTTGGGTTGTGCATTGCACCATCGGCAACAAAGCAATGGAGGTGCACTCACTCAAACACCATTACACATAGACAGACATGCACAAACAACCTAGTGTGCACAAATCCTCTACTTCTCTCTGTTGCATCTTTTTATCTGACTCATGCATGGACACACACACACACACACATACACACACACACACACACACACACACACACACACACACATGCACATGCACATGCACAACACAATCACACATCCCTTGCATTTAGCATCGGTGCGGTTTTAAGTAAATGGACAAAAGTTTCACTGACAGAGGCAACATAAGGGTCGGCTTGGTGTTTCACCTGGAGCAAAAATAAAACAGAAAGGAGTCAAAGAGGAGAGGGAGATATTGAAGAGGAGGAGGGATGGCAAGGGGAGGAGGAGAGAGAGATTCTAGGGGAAGAAGGGGCAGAGGGATGAGAGGGGAAGCAGATAAAGGCCTTAAAGAAAGGGGGAGATTTTGTGAGGTTTGGGAATTTTACAGTTTGACGAATTGTTTTGTTTTTGAGATTGCACAGAAGGGAGAGACCTGAAGACATTGGGAGGTATGGGAGAGCATGATGGAAGTACGGAGATGATGAGTAAAGAAGTCTGGGGCAAAGGGGGAAGGTTCAGTGAGGAGGATAAATGTCAGGTGGGGGTGAGGAAAAAAGAAGAGATGAGAATGCGAAGAAGGGAGAGTTGGGGGTGAGGGACAGGAGCTGCATAATGAAGTGCAGGGCTAATTTGGAGAACTCCAGCTGGCTGCAGCCAGAGGGCCTGAGCTTCCAGAACATCTAAAGCACCTTAATGCTGCCAACACACACACACACACACACACACACACACACACACACACACACACACACACACACACACACACACACACACACACACACACACACACACACACACACACACACACACACACACACACGCACACACACGCACGCACACACACGCACACACACACACGTCAAAAATCTCTCTATTGGTGTGTTACAGCTTTAAATGAGTGTGTGTGCGTGTATGTGTGTGTGTGTGTGTGTGTGTGTGTTTTTGCGTGTGTATGTGTGTGCACGGCATATAGCAATTGCATTTTAGACATTTAGGAATTAAAGGAGTACTGTATAATTCTATATTCCTCATTTAAATCATTACTTCTTACTGACTTTGTTGAAATTACTAAAAGGAATAGAAATGATTTGCTGCCCATCATATTCATAGTCGTAATCTTTCTGCTGCTATTATAATTTTAAATTCTTTTAGTGATGATTAGACTGGTGTTTTTGTTGCTTGTGAAGCTTGAAGTGCACTTAACTTCAAATGAAAACGTGTCAATCAAACAAAGACACGACGTTAATAAATTCCTGGAGAACATATCTGGCAAGAGAAAATCCGTTTGTTTAGAGGATTTCCTTTTTGTCCAACTTTAACTTTTGCCAAAATTGCTCTTGGACATATTTTAAGTTCAGAGGAAAAATAGACACAGTATAACAGAATATTTGATCCACAGTATTTTGAATCCTAGACATCACTCAGTGGTCATAAACGTCTGCCAAGGCAGCTCAGCTCTCTTATTATATCAGAGCAAGACAATACATTCACAGTAGTTTGGCCTAATTTACATAACTTCTTGACCACAGAAAAATATCTCTGGAATGAGCGCTGGCTGCTCTCTAGAATGCGGCTCAGTAAAATTGTGATTTTCAGATTTGGTACCTAAATTGTCAAGCCCTATAAATCCTAACCATCTGGATCACAAGACCTGGAACTTGGATCCAGAGCTGCCTAGGATGTGAGGCAGACCTTACTGGGATGTCATTGAGTAATTATTGTCCAAACCTTGTCTCGCTTATGAACCATTCCTTCTAGAGTAGTCTTGCTAACAGACGGAGAGACATAAAAAGGAAACAAACAAAAACTGGTAAAAGCGTTAAATTCTTGGCAAAGGTACTGGAGGAAAAGAATTTCTGCCACAGAGAATTAAAGCTTACTATATGTTTTACAAAGTCAAGTCAGCTGTCATTTATGTTGTTATAGGAGCACCTTACAAACTGTCAGGTCATAGTTGTCAGTCACATTCAGGCATTGGTCCCCTTATGAACAGAGCTGCCAAACGCAACATATTGTCAACCACACCGTGAAGCTTTGAGCAGAACACAAACTGCACAAACATGGAGTATAATTCATTTTCTCTGAGGCTACATCACAGTAATGGCTTAAAACACAGCTGGATTTCAGCCTCTCAGGTTTACAACCATAAGGTTTCCCATCTGCAAACAAAGACCAACTACATTTTGTTGCCCTCCTCCATTTGGTTAACCTCAAGCCTTTATGGTTACTGAGGGGTGGCTCGAGGTGATGGCATTTGACATAAGACCAGAACCAAAGTGAAATGCTGACTAATCCGCAACATCTGGTGGATTTTAAGAGAGAGAGAAAAGGAGATGAAAACAATGCCAAACTGGCTAGTGTAGCAGTGAAGAGCATTCGCAAAAGAACACCACAAATGCATAAGAAATGAGTAGATGATGTAGCATGTGGTCATTTTATGGACAGCAACATTAAAACTGTTTTTCCATTCTACATGTAAATACTTGTACAAAAATGCTCTCTGCAGGTTCATGTGACACATCATTCTCACATTGCCTCCATATTTCCATATTCCTTTATTGTTTTTTAAAAAAAAATCACTTTCACTTTAATAAGAAAAACAATTAATTGCGCAGGTAATTAAGAAGGGTAAACTCTCCCCCACTTAAAATTTAGAAATTCTGATCCCTCATATAACCTCTCGACCACCTGTTCCTCAAACCCTGGGCTCTTATCCCGTTCCCTCTCAAATTACCCAAAAGAATATCATCACGCCTTCCCTTTTTTGGCCTTCAACCTTTAGAGCTGTCTTTTCCAATTTATCAGATGTGTTGAAAATCTGGATGTTTTTCAACTTCTTGTAAAAACTCACCTTTTAGTAGCCCAACAATGTACAGTCTATGCATAGTAGGCGTCCCTTTGTGAGAGTTTGTGTTCAGACTATTGACTTTTTTTTTTTTCCTATGAGTTTATTTCTCTAATCTTTTGATACATGTGCAGCACAATACTGTGCATTTCAAAAAGTGTAATACTGTATAAATACAGTGTTTCTTAGATGCAGGCACAAAACATTCCGAGGCTTTGTAGAATGAAAGAATTACGCGGGCCATTTTTCAGTCAACACCCAAATCCTTGCTCCCAGTGTTCCATGAGTACCAGACCTGGGATCTGTCAGCAACTTAAATAGTCTAATAAATAAGGCAGACAGTTGAGGTGTCAGCATGTGTGTGTGTGTGTGTGTGTGTGTTTGTGTGTGTGTGTGTGTGTGTGTGTGTGTGTATGTGTGTGTGTGTGTGTGTGTGTGTGTGTGTGTGTGTGTGTGTGTGTGTGTGTGTGTGTGTGTGTGTGTGTGTGTGTGTTACTCAAAGTAGGTCCACAGCACAGATCTGTTCTATTTCCTTCTCCTTAATTTTCTTGAGAAACCAAAAAGATCCAGGTGAAATCTGATAAGGTTGGCACACAATTACAACTGTGTATTACAGTAACTGTCAGGTGCTTGTGATAAACAAGTCTGACTCTAACAGCAGGGCTTACCTTCGGAAAGTGTAATGTGTTTTTTTGTTGTGTTTCCGTGCACACATTTAAACATGTATGCATGTGCCCTGTAGAAAACACTCTACCTTCTCAACACACCAAATTACTGCAGTAATGAGTTGGAAAAATATAATTGTTATGACATACAGTACAGAAGTGAAAAAGGATAAAAAAAGAAAAGAACACATGCAGCACACATTGACAAAGACTTTGTTGCACGTTCTTAGCTGCACCACGTAGCAATCACACAAGCAGCGCACGCCGTGGTGAGAACAACAGCAACAAATTGGATTTCCCAAGGATGATGGTGAGATGAAAGATTGTGTGTTTTTCTCATCTAGCACCAGTTCTGTTAGAGTGCAGCATGATTAAATAAAACCTTGCCCAAGTTTCAATAAACACATTATAACAATTGCATTTCCTTGACAAAGATTTAGGGACTGGTGTGATGCGATTGGATTACTGCGGAACATTGAGCTTTTTTAATGCTGTTTTTGCCCTGCCTTAAGTTGAACGTACACCACCACTCGAGCAAGTTTAAAGGATTTCTCTGCTCTCAACATGTGGTTAGGGACACCCTGATGATGACGATGGAGGTGGCTTCTTCTCAATAGTCCTTTTTTCTCGTCTTTATACAGTTGCAAAAAAAGTGGCCAAGCTTTCACCTCTCACAGCAGTTTGTCATAAGTATTACAGGATTTGCTCTTAGGACTATGCAGTTGCATATTGTCATTTCACCTATGTTTCATTATTGCATTTCTGGATCAACAAAATGCAGAGAAATAACGGTGATTCAACATGTTATTTTAGACCTGGTGGTCTAAGAAATCCTCAAAACAACCATTTGCATGGTCATACTCATGTTTTTTATAAAGCCAAGCAAATATTAGTCAGAGTGCTGAAGAGGAACATGAATGTTGGAAGACCCAATGCCAAAGAACAGAGGTCTGATGCACTGATGACTAACAGTTGAAGGCGAGACCAAACGACTGTGGAGGCAGAGACAGAGAGAGAGAGAGAGAGAAAATGAGAGCAAATCTGATAAAGTTCGAGTGTATTTTGTGTGTGTGCATGTGTGTGTATGCATGTGTGTGTTTGTGTGTGTGTCATCCACCACCGTGGGAAGACGCACAAATGCTCATCATGATTTAAGGTTAACTGTCAGTCTTTTCATTGATTTAACCCCAAGTGTCAGGAGACGCATACACAGTTAGGGCCCAGCGCTGCACATCTGTGAGTGTGGCAGGTGGTGACAAGCCGGTTAATAACGCCACACCCTTCACATCCACTGAGACAGCAACACCATACAAACACCCACACACAAAAACACAGATTGCACACTGATACAGCAGGTTCAGTGGACCACAATGTGAACAGAAATATGTCTCTTACTGTCAGGTGTATTTATGTTTGCAGGGTTTTTATGGAAGAATTATGGAAGTTGAATTCATATTCAGTTTACTTTTTATGGTATTGCAGAAATAAAATTTAATTTGGATCATTTTAACACTTTCAATGTAAAATAAATACATATGTTTACAGTAAGAAGTCTAACGATGCCCAGTAGCTTGACACTAGCTTCGGTTAATCAGAAGTGCTACTTTTTGCTATGCCAGACATTTTTCTGGCAGCAAACATGGTGTACATGTCACTGACCAATCAAAAGCTGACAACTGTGTAATAGGTTGTGTTAAAACCAATCCAAACTGACTTTGGGTAAGATAAAGATAAGTATTAATCTGGGCTACCATATTTTGCAGGGCTACCTTATGGCTAATGCAATGTAAGAATTTTTAGTTTATTGTAAATAATTATTAACAATAATTATTTGCAATGAAATTAAATCTACCAAGATCTTATTGATCAGGTTGCACAGTGTGTTAACACATTCTGGTTTGTATACTTAGAGCTTTATTTTAAAATGACAACGTTTACGGTAAATAAAAATCAGCTGCCAACTTCATATAAATGCCTTTTGATTGTGTTAACTGCATACACTATGACTACTTTCTGCCAAATATAAAGTATTTCTCTTAAGAATTCAGTGCAGACACCTCACCCCCATAGAGTGATGACTGTTTCTGTGGAAGAGACTTGAATTCTGAACGTTAACCCAACCCCAAGGTATCTTATTACCATCCAGTTACAGCCAGAGAAAGAAAAGGAATGGAGAAGGATAGATGATGACTCGACGTTTACTCAGCCAAAAACAGTCAAGTTAATGCTGAGATAAATAAACTGGTGGACAGGCATTCAGACTAACAAAACAAATGCAAGACGAATTTATGAAAAAAAGAAGAAGAAGAACACCTCAATGGTAACGAACTGTTGGACAACTGTGGCTGCCAAGCACCTGTCTGCTTTGAAGTCTGAAACCAAACCAACATGACAGAAGAGCACTATAAATCTGCAACTGTTACGATTGTTTCAGCAAGCAAATATATCTTGATGGAATAAAATGAAAAAGTGACATTGACTAATGACAAAAACATCCTACAATTTACGACGGTGGCAAGGGGTGTTCCATCAGATCATTCCCAACTAAAGTGACATGCATGATCATCATCACAAAATAAAAATAGAAAGCTGAACAGCATTATAATGAGAAGAAATTGTTTTATTAAAGTTTCTTCCTTTTCACTATTTCTCTCTACAGGAAGGCACCCTGCATTCTCCTCAGCATAGCTCACAGTTCCTCCGTACTTGCGCTCTCTCCTTGGAGGGAAAGTCAAAAGGTTTTTCATTTATCTCAGACCGAAGATGAAGCACAAAACACAACTCCCCCGAGAGACCCACAAGGAAACTGCAAACACCTTGCCCCAAATATCTGATCTTGGAGGTGCATAAAATAGCTTGCACGTATTTGTTTGCCGTGACGAAGACTTCTCTCATTCCCAAGACGGTGTGTTGTCATTGAACATTTTACCGCTATGTATGAGGCATATAAAAATACATTTCGATTTTTATTGGGGGGGAAAAATGCTTCTCAAGAACAAAAGATAATTGTATTGATTTCTTGAGCATGTGGAGCAGATCTAAATGTGTCTGTTGGTAATATTTTGCGTTCTCAGTTTGTGAATGTGTATTTTTATGAGTACTTGCCCACGTGTGTATTTACCTTCCATCTGAATTGCATCAGCATTTGCATGTTGTGTTATCCAAGTTGACACCAAGCTCACAACGCTAAGTTTCAGATTCAAAATGGATTACTTGCTTGTAAAACTTTCATTTACAAAGAAGACTTAGATAATATCTGCGGTGAAGGAGCCCTCTGATTTTCCAATGCAATCCAATGAACGAGTGCACAGTAGTTGCACTTATTCTCTTCATACAAAGTAAAATGGCCTTTCATGGTTGCTTTCAGCACCGCATTTCATGCCTGCATCTGAACAAAGTCCCTGAAAACAGCTAATGAGAGCCACTTCGAGCTTGTAATGTCAGCTATGGCTGATGGATCAAAGAAACACTTCCTTATCTGAAGACAATTGCTGGCTCTCCCTTACTCTCTGTGTTGTTGGAAGCAATGCCCCATCAGATAGATCAATGCATTGATACAGATGGCTACTGGACATAATCCGGAGGAATGTTCCTACTAGTACCAAAGGGGGATCATAAGTATGTTTCTGCTGTTGACAAAATTACAGACAGAAGTGTATTTGATTGTGTCATATTGAATATAAGTACCCCTCAATGAGCTGGCATCTCATCCAGGGTGTACCCCACTTCTTGCCAGCTGAGATAGGTTCCAGCAGACATTCTATTGGCAATATTACCATCACAAACTTTCACTGACGGTCTCAAATACTCACATACTATAATATACTATACTATCATATGCTATACTACAACAACAACAACTACTACTACTACTATTACTACTACTAGCATTATTTATACTACCTCCAATGATGATAATAATACAGTAATGATAATCTTGTCAAATGGGGGTCTACTTTCTTTTCTTTTGAAGGCTGGAGTCAATTTCTAGCTCATCTTTTCTCCTCATGGACTTTGAATCATAAAACAAATAATTGACAGAGAAAAACTCTCCACCATTGTCCTGCCAGTTTGTTTCCTGTTTTGCCAGGAAGATAATGTTTGAGGCAGAAATCATGGGCTATTTTTGAGTCCGGTACAATGTGCAGTCCAGCTCAGCCAGGGATGGCCGTGGAGACTTGGATTCCATAGGTTCTGAAAGCGTTCCTGAATCTAGCTGCCAGGCCATTACATTCTTCAGCATTTGTATGGGAGATGCTCATCCAACCTAATTCACAGAAAATATGTTTTAACCACTTTCATAATAAATTCTTTAAACTTTTTCAGAATTATACCGAGGAAAAATCTGCATAGAAAAGCCTACACTGCCAGCTAAAGTAACAGACATCTATAACTGTTAATTTGCAGCAGCATAAATACACAAATGGTAATAAAGAAAAACATCTGAAATACAAGTGAGAAATGAATTATCCTTCTCAGGTGTCTTTGGATGATACATAAGTGAAAGACTGCCAACCTTTTGTGATGGATAGTGGCCTGAAAGGGGAAATAGAAGCAATAGGTCTGGCCTTCAAAGCATTATTAGTGGGAGTGAGTGAAGAATAAGAGACATGCGAGAAACAGCAGGTTAATGCCAAACTATAAAGAATTTAAGAAAGAGAATATTAAGCTGAACAACCAACACACATGGGATAGAGAGGCTCTCTTTAATTCACATATTGTTCAAATCACACAAGAAATTCTCGTCTTCCTCTATGAGCACACACACATAAACACTCACACAGTGGAAGTTTCAATCTGGTTATCAGTCTTGGTCTCTTGGCTACAGGGCTTGTGGGATAGCCCTGCTTCTTGGCAGTCATCTCTAACACAAGCTGGAAAAACAGGCTTTGGGTTTGTGTGTGTGTGCATGTGTGTGCGTGTGTGTGTGTGTGTGTGTGTGTGTGTGTGTGTGTGTGTGTGTGTGTGTGTGTGTGTGTGTGTGTGTGTGTGTGTGTGTGTGTGTGTGTGTGTGTGTGTGTGTGTGTGTGTGTGTGTGTGTGTGTCTGGGCTTCTGACTCATTCTGCATGTGAGCGTGTGCTTTGTTTTTATGTGACTGTGAGTGTGATTTGTGAGTGCTTGCATCTCAGGCGTGTGCGTTTTATACTGGGTCATGTAATAAGTAACTTATGTCTGTATTTACTCATACAGTATATTCTGTGGGAAGCAAAAAATATATCAAAACATAAATAACAAATAGAGACACAAATAAAAAGAAAACATATGAGGATATAACAGTTGGTGTTGCTCTATTGACTAATAAGAGAAGGAAACTAAAACCCCAAAGTGAAATGAACGGCCTCTAAAAACTGAAGGAGGAAACAAGATGTGATTTACTGGAGAACAAAATGCACTTTGATCAGGATTGGAAACAAAAAGACTGTACAGTTGCATTCAAATATTAATATTTGCTTTCATAGCTGTTGCAAAAACAGTGGTTTTCTGGGTGAATATCTTTCAATATCTTTGAAGGCCATAACTCCAGTTTTCAGACTAAATTTCTCTTGCAGTTTCTCTACCCTCTTAAAGTGACCAGACTGTGTTTAAATTACAGAAATATTTGGGCCACATTGTTTTAGATTCTAAAGGAAATGTAGATGGAAAGCTAAAATGTTGGTGTTGAAAAAAGCTTTCCAGAGTGATTGTTTTGTCACATTTGGGTTCCTTTAAAAGCATTGGAGTTGGTATTTGGTCAGACAACCATTATAAGTTGTAAGTGATCATGATTAAGAGTCACTGTAGCCTATTGAAAAGATATTGGTATGACATTTGCCACTGGAATTCAGAATATATGAGTCTCTAACGTTTCCATTTCTAAAATAGAGCTATCTATTTTTTTACGCTTCCCATCACTGCTGTTTACTCACTCTGCCTGCCTCTCTCTTCCACATCATTTCTTGTCTCTCTTTAATAATCCTCCTGTCATCAACCGATTTAGATTTAAGCTTCCATCTCATCCTAGAGGCCACTAAAGATGAAACGTAGCTGCTAGTTTCACTCATAAATGTCTCACTAAGTGCTAATATGCCAGGAGCTGTGCTTATCTAGCTGACTGCTGCCTTGGTAGCAACTCACACACATTCTCTCACATTTGCACAATTATACATCTAAAAAAAATAAATGAGTTGCTTCCTATATGATTTGTCTCAGGATAATATTGGTATGGGTGCCAGAAAATATGCATGTTTGCATTTGCGTTTTAAAAAATGTCAGAAAATATGTACGGTATCTGCAAAAAAAGAAACAGAAAGGGATGTTTGAGGGCAGTAATATAAATTGTGAGCACAATGAGCACACCAAGCACAATAAAGGCAAAAATGGAGCGATATTTCAAATCTAAATATGTACAAATATGTTATATAAGATGAACCCCAGCCAGATCGTAGTTGAAAACAGTAACAGGCAGAGGAGGAATCAGGATTGCTTTTATCATTTTTTGTAGAGATGACTCACACTGTCCTAGATCCACTGATTATTAAACTTCTTTTTTTCACATTCAGTACCCTACACTGACACCAGATAGACCACAGACCCCCATTCAGTATGTACAATACTTCACGCTTTGGTCCTACATGTGATGCAAATTTTCCCATTTGATATTTTACAGAGGGTTTTTTGAAATCAAGGACCAAACTGGTGCTACAGTCTTCTGTTGCTATTTCATTGTGTGAATTATACATGGGATTACAGTGAATAAAATATTCCCTGCGTTGTGGGAAACTCTTCTCAAGGACCCCTTTGAAAACTACAGGCCTGCTTTGTATAAAACTCATGCTGAATCACCTGTTGTTCAGAACTATAAAAGGACATCACTTCAATTTCCTGTAAATACATCTGAATACAGAAGTGAACCAACTCCTTGACGACTGAAACAATAAGATTTAAAAGAAAAATCTAGACTATGTTGATTTTGATTCCTTCGGATTTACAAGGTAAAACTATTACAATAAATAATAGTAATAAATTAATATGAATATTAAGTCAAGTTTCCAGCCACTGGCTAATGAAAGCTTCCCACCCTGGATGGTACAATTGTTGCATATATACAGTTTATTTAAAGAATTAATATGCATCAATGCATATTTACATCATGCCACGCTTGGAGTGTTTATGAAATTCTTCATCCCACTATCTAAACTTAAAACCATTCATTTATATTTTTTGTGTGAAATATGGTTGCAAAATTACAGAAGATTCCCCTTAATAAAGCTGGTTAGTTTGAAAACCTTGACTTAGGTTGTTTATTTACCATGGCTAATGCTGCTGTGCTCTGCCCTCTTTTTGTCCTGTCTGTGTGGACAGCCTAATCACTGCTGACAGTCAGCTTTGCTCTTTTATTAGCTCTGCGTCACTTACAATCAGTGACAGTGAAGTCAGGCAGCAGGAAGGGCTTGTGTGAACTTGACACCCACTTGGGCCCAGCATTTAGAACTGCATACATACACCCAAAATTGACAATCAGACAAAGTCTTGCATATGCACATGCAAATATGCATATGCACACATTTGATTACATGCACTCCCCACTAGTCAGCAATGCACTAGTGTGCATGGATAAAATTCTCTGTGCAAACATACACTTTCAAAATGATAAAACAATCTCGTCTAGGCAACCACTGGCCTCACTGTATGTGGGTCAGGCACATGCAAAGCTGTATTGATTTTTGGCTGTGCGTATGACTGTGTGTGCCATGTTAAAAAAAACTGACTGCTAATATGACAGCTAGCAAGCATAACTAAATGCACACACATTCATTCACATGTTAGAGGTTCAATTCACTAGCCTCTACTTGTCAGTGCCCCATGATTTGGCAGACAATGCCATTGTTTGATCAAAAGGAGTTCTGACATTTGAACGTGCAATTTGTGAGCGGCAGGGCAGGAGCAAGAGATGGGGGCCAGAAAGGAGGGTCAAGAATTAGCTTCACTCTCTTTAAAGAATGTAGCGTCACCCATATGTCTGTCTGCTCTGGTGAAAACTCGATGGAGTGGAAGGGCAGGGATGGGAGAGTGCTCTCTCTCTCTCTCTCTCTCTCTCTCTCTCTCTCTCTCTCTCTCTCTCTCTCTCTCTCTCTCTCTCTCTCTCTCTCTCTCTCTCTCTGTCTTTCGCTCTCTCTGTCTCTTTTCTCTATTTTTCATGGCGAACGAGTCTTTCTCCCTGCTCTGGTGCATAGCAAAAGCTTAATGCTGTTTTGTCTGCCATTTAGGGCACTATGTAGGCCACTGAGGAGAGAGCTGTCTTTGAAACGTGTGCCATCCACAGTGGAGGTCAGATTAGTGCATTGCTCAGCCACAGTGAAATATTTGAAAAGCAGGAATGTCACTCATGTTCAATAGAGAACATCATCCTACTTTCCTCTAAACAGGCTCCAAGCTTTATTTAAGTGCTTTTGAATGAGCCCTTATTAATCCCCGTAACTGCAGGTTTGCGCCTCATATTTACCTCAGATGACCTTTTGACCGTAGCCACTGGCTAACATGTAATGTTGAAAATTGGCTAATTTGTGAAATAGTGGAATTTGGGGGTAAAGACCACTTAGAGCTAATGGCTGGCTCATCTGAATATTAGCCTGCTCAGGGGAGGGCAAGCGCAGGGCAGCAGACCTACCCATGTTAGAGAGGGGTATTTGCGAGAATTGCCCATCTCAAAGAAGCCAGATATTTCTTTCCCTCCAATCAATCTGAATAGCTCAGGCTTTCACTGCCTCCATTATCTTGCCATTCGTTATCCTTGTATGCTGTAGGCTTTTTCTCAATTACACCCATTTATGGTTTCTGGAGTAATTACATCAAGCTTGAGTCGGTTACCTGTAAGGTGTGTTCTACTGTAAATTAATTTGGAAGTTTCTGTCTTACTTCCTTTTCATTTGGTCCTAATGGGTTGGGCTTGTTCTTATGCAAGACAACCAGAGGGCTGCATGAATTCTGAAGCAGGAAACTGACCTCATGAGGGACAGATATTCAGGAGTTCACAGCAATTTCTATTTAAGCCTGAAGACAGGACATGATATTTCTAATTAGGATTCCACTCTACACATAGGTTAGTAGTTGCATGTACAATGTATATATATATATATATATATATGGTGTGAACAGGCTAGTAACACACACACGGGGGGCCCGTGGGCATGCAGGTAAGGGGCACGTAGAGCAGCAGGAAGCTCCTTCATGGTGCGCCTCCAATGTACAACTTGTAAACTTGTTTGGGGCGGCAGTGGCTCAGCGGTAGAGCAGATGCCTCATATACGGATCGCCCCAGTCGAGTCCAGCTCCCGCCGTGATGCCACCAGGAGTGTGAGCTGACAGTGGGAGGTGTCAGCTCACCTCCCAGCCACTGCCGAGGCGCCCTTGAGCAAGGCGCCGTCCCCCCTACAAGTCGCTCAAATTGGGGTGCGTTCCAAAACCGCCCGAAACATTGAACAACCCTCACTACCGCCCGCTCTACCTCTGAGCCACTGCCGCCCCCATATTATACTTATAATGTCGCCTCTACTTATTTGAATTACAGAAAGTATATTTAAAAGCCTGAATTAGTGGAATTACTCATACTCATCTCTCCTTCGCTTCACCATCTACACCATAGAGCTCTAGTACAACACAGATACATGCCACATGCAGAATTTCTCGGATGACATTGCGATTGTGGCAAATTGGTGATGGACATTGTGGAGTTGTGTCAGCAGAATTAGCTCCAGAATGAGGGCATCGAGGTGGAGGTGGTAGAGACTTAGAAGTACCTGGGACTGGATAACTGAATGGACTGGTCTACTTGGACTGTGTGTACGAGAAGGGGTAGGGTGTACTTCTTGAGGAGACTGGCCTCCTTCAACATCTGCTCCGAGCTCCTTCTCCTTCTCCTCCTTATCTGTCTGTCTGTCTGTCTGTCTGTCTGTCTGTCTGTCTGTCTGTCTGTCTGTCTGTCTGTCTGTCTGTCTGTCTGTCTGTCTGTCTGTCTGTCTGTCTGTCTGTCTATCTATCTATCTATCTATCCATCCATCTACAATTTTTATTGTAGTACTGTACTTCATCTGCAGATTGAATGTATTTTCAACCAACATTTTATCAAAAATAAAAGATGACTTGTATCTTACCCAGTAACATTATCCAATTGACTTATTTATTTTTTTTACTCAATTGGGTTGGTTATTGTTGAGTCACATTAAATTAAACTATTCAGAGACTTTTCTGAAATTGATGAAGCATAGTTTGCATGATTCATACCTGGGAAAAATTACTCCTACCTTATCCCATCTTTTCTAATTTGAGAATTGAGCGTTTTGCTATATTTGTTTCCTCCAACATATTTAGTCAGCCCTTCATTTGCACTCGTCTTTAAGGCTAACAGCTTATTCAGCCTGTTTATGGATGGCCCCTTAGAGCTAAATTAATAGAAGAGGCTTTGGGGACCAGAGAGGAAAGTCATAAGCAAGACTGTAATGCTCATTTGCAACGTACAGGCTAATTACCCATTTGCCACTCTCCAATCTTGTTTCATAATATGTTCACGGCTCAACTTCTTTTGTGTTCTGTTGCCTGCGAGCAATATATGACTTTTACACAACAGAGGATGCTTTGCTTCTGTCTTCTTTATAACTTCATGTGCTGGAAATATTGAGCTCTTACAGTTACCCCACACAGGCCCACATCTAACACTTGCTCATGTGAGAATGGTGCTGTGATTGCCTTCAGCTGTGTCTTTGGCTGCAATTTTTGTCTCATGGAAAAAGAGGGATAGAGATTGCAAAAAAAGTGAAAGAAAGTGATCAATTTCAATTTCAATCAATATTCTAGGTTGCTCAACAAAGATAAAGCTGCAAAAGGAGCCCCACGCTCCCCATTTTAATCAGTTTTTTGTTGAGGTTCTAAAAGGACAGAGAAATACAAACTTAAAGAAGAGCTTTATGAGAAGAATTTGGAACAATAAAGTTTAAAGCAATGAAGGACAGCAGCTGCACATTAGGAAAATGCACAGAAAATGCAATGTAAGGTAATTAAGACTCATTAATCGCTAAAACCTTTTTCAGGTTCAACAAAGCAGTAGGACTCAATCTCAGGCATTCACAGCATTTAAAGAATTAGCAAGCCTGAGCTGCCCTGACAACATGGATCAGCTGCCTTAACAGCGACTTTGGATTTAATCGTTGACGTTTTATCTTAAAAAACCTCCACAAACTAATGCTGTTAATGCTGATCACCCCACAGAAAACAATCTATACAACAAAAGAGCCTGACGATGATTTGGCCTCAAGGACTAATTACTAAAAAAATCCTAGCATGAGGTTTGAGTATAAAATATAAAAAACTCGCATCAATTTTTTGTGTGTAAAATTTTTTGTGTGAAAACAACAAGAACAAGAACAACAACAAGGCTTTTGTGGCACGGTCAATCAAAATTAAAGAAAGGGTTGCATGGTTTTTACATTTTACAACAACCAGTATTACTTACTGTTTGTATATAACTCACAATTTGAATGTGGTCTCTGTGTAAAGTTCTAACTTACACAACAATGCTGATACAATGCCATTGCACTATATTATATTGCATTAATAAGTTCCCTTTTTAGACAGCTTTTCTAAATTGAGCATCTATGTGCAATTTCCATCAGGCCGCATCAATGGTGGTCTCCGGTATGCAGGTCATCATGTAATATATATTGATTTCCAAAAGCTAAATTTGTGGCTGGAGGAATTTGTAACTTTTCAGAGATTAATCCAGTCTCAACTGTCAATCATTCGGATCAATTGTCAGTCCTGATGTAGCTTTAAAACTAGTAAACTGTTTCCTAATGTCTGCTGCCTTCTGCAGAATGAAATGATTTATATGCAGCAAAACCCAACAATTAATATTTTTTAAATTATATATACATTTATCTTTTAAGGGATTTGAGTCAGTTATGTAGCACGCAATGTAAAAAAATTGCTGTAATCTCATGGAATGTAAAGTCTTGTTTCAGCTGTTTTCACAGACACAGCTTGTGTTACAGTCTGTATAAAGCATCAAGTAATAAAGTGCAATAAATCTGAAAACCATCAATTCTCAGTCTGTGGAAGGACATTTGACAACAACGACTATGGTTTTGCAGATTTTTTTTTTTTTTAATATCCAGTACGTTAAAGAATTTTGCAAACAGGAAAATACAATTAACTTAAACATCTGAATTCATCCTTGCTTTGCTTGTGCATTAATGTCATTGCACACACAGTAGTAAACTTTGTGTTGAATCATTAACTGTGGGAAATAGATCATTAAAAGTTCAAAAGAGATCTAGGTTAAACTCACAGAGTGAACATTATACCCTTTAAAAAACTTAAAAGGCAGGAGGCAGAGGACACAGTCTATGAATAGTCCAATGAGCTAGCCCCAAGGATCAGCCATGCATGTCCATTGAAGACAAGCTTAGTGAAGCTGTCCATTGAAGATATTAACATTTCAAACATTTTCCTCCATATTTAGACAGAGGGATAGATTAACTAGTGACCTAGGAGATTAGGGTTGATCTTGTTTCAGGTAATCAGCTTCTGTTAAAGCAGAGGTCCAGCCTAGACAAACTATTTCCTGGTGCGCTAAAGCAGGTGTACATCCATGTGTGTCAGTAAATAAGGAATTGTGAGCATAAATTTTCTAATGCAACCTTGTATTTAGTCGTGGTTTAGTCATTTGTTTTTAACATTTTTAATTCGGCAGTTTTTTTTAATAAGTTAAATGAGTCAAGTCAAGAGCTACAGGAGTTGTAAGGGTGACATGTGCTTTATTTGTGTAGTCTTGTTTAGTCTTTAAAAACTTGGTTGACAGGTTGGACTGCTTTACCCATGATGCACCCATATTTAGGGGTGGGTCCAGAATTATTTTTGTTTTGTTTTTGTTTTTAATAATAGATAGCACAAATCCTAAAGCTTCTATTTTCTCTTCTAAAAGTCTTCAGAAACAAATTATACCTCCAATTTTAGGCTATACCTCATATTTCAGGACACTTGTGGCAGCCAATCAGATTTGACTGATTAGGTTAAAATTCCTGCTATAATTATTTTCTGGCTGTGGTTGTCACCTGTAACAATTGTAAATCCTCAGAATTACCATGCACCCTCCAAAATATATAAAAAATAATTAAAGAAATAACTGGTTAAGTTAAAAGCCAGTGTATTAAGAAATATGACTCCCTGGGTGCATTAAAAAACATAAAAAATTCCATTACTTTGTGCCAGTGGCAGCAGAGCTAAAATTAGTATTGATGAAACCCCTAAACAGGCTACACTCAGCTATGAATTCTGGGCAAATTATAGATGAATCAAGAAACTTTTGTTCCCAAATGCAGTGGATTACATTCTGAATTGTCTACAGCTCTGATTTGCATCTATGAAGTAAGAGAAACAATGAAGAAGTAATTAAAACTGGTGGCCATAACATGCTAATCTAACGACTGTCAGGTTTGAGAAACTACTCTAGCAACTACTGGCACTATTATGGTAATAATTTTATAGTGCCATTACACCACCTCAAGGGAATTCATACTGTTTAGTAGTTGGGGCGCCTATAATTGCCCTGCATTTCAGCAAAAGACAGATATGAATCATCGGGATCTTTGTCAGATAAGTGATGAACAGAGCTGCAAACTAATTGGATTAAGTTGGCTGGAAAAAACCTACGACTGTAAACTCTGCAACTATAGTGTAGAAGCAGAACAGTGCATTTTAACAAAATAGTACTTTTATTATTTTTGGAAAAATCATATAATGCAACTACTTGTCTTGCCTTATCCAAGGTGACAATCATTGTTTTAGCAACCAAATAACAACTGCTGTATTTATTATTGTAAGACACAGGATAACCACTATGAAACTGAACTCAAAGAAAAAAATCAGTTTTAGATTCTAGGAGTCATCACAGAGTATTTTTACAACATAGTCACACCGACATGTCTCTGACTGTATTTCAGAGCATATGTTGTACATGCTGACCCTCAGAGCCACTGACACACCACTGCCTGTGGCCTCTTGATCTTTTTAGTGAGGACTAGAAGACCTCCTTTCTGGAATTACATCACATACATCCGAGATTGAATGACAAAGACATGAATAAAACGTATTTATAGCACCAAGTTTCATTCTGACAATTTTCTAATTTCCTTAAGCGCTTTATGCGTGAACTGGAAGCCAGTATGCTCATCAAAGGCTGCTGTGAGGCACATAATAAATCCTTGTCACAGAGGAGTCATTTGCATGCAAGATGCCCCGTGTTGGTCAGCAAGATGTTTCCCTACCCCTTCCCTTGCTCTCAATTTCTCTGAGATCATGCCCTAATGATGACCCTAGGCTCATTTTTAATCACTATTTACATTGCCCTTTTAACAATTATTCCACTCCTCTGCACAATCTTATCTCCAGCATGAGATAGATTCCTGTGATTGTTAATTGTCTTACATACAATCTTTTAGGGCCACGTCGGATTTCTTTAAGATATGATGCAGTCAAAGGACATGATGGTTTATTTTACTTCTCTATGTCTTACTTAGGCTGCATCATGCCAGGCAAACCTACATCGGCTGAAGAAAAGTTAAGGCTTCACAAAAACCGTCACTCACTCCCACACTCATGAGGCAGGATGAACTCTGTGGTCAAAGAGAAAGCAAAGCTAGTCTGACAGAAATAAGTTCAGACCCAAAAAAACTCTAAACTGAAAGACACGCTGACTCCTGAATGGAAATCAGAGTCCAGAAATAACAGCAGTTAAAGCGCCACAGGAAAATTCACATACAGTATACATTATGTGTGAAATTCAGGCTTGTTGCTTGTGTAAATATAAGAAAAACATTTGACACTCTTATGGCCAATAGTTTTAACGATCTTTAAATATCCAAAGTGGTTAGAAAAGTGTGGATTTTGCTTCGCAAGTGACCAACAAATACAACGTCTGAGGACGACTTGATTCTGTACGAACTACTTGACTTTTTCTCTTTTGAAATTAAACTTTAAACCTCAACGTATACTTACAGCATGAATGCTAAAATTACCTTGTTCAGGTCAAAGAAATAGTGCTGCAGCCTTACATTCATGTTTGATTAATCAACGTGTGAATTTTAAAGCAGCCTTCAAGGTTTATATATTTCTCCCTTCAAAGTCAGTGTTATTAATAGCCTCATCTTTGTTGCCGACTTAAATACAGGATGATATATTTTGATGTGTTTGTAGCAGTGGGAGGGAGGTCCAGGCCAAATAAACATTTGTTTTAATTAATCATCTGATTGTGCGTTAAAGGTAGCCTCACAACCCATTGGCCTTTCTCCTCAGCTTTGCTACTTCCATGGGTCTTAAAGTCTCTTACTGCCCTTGTAACTCAGATGTGTATCTATTTAGGGAAAATCTTTACAAAGATAAATTATTTTTGAGCAGCGAAGAATGAATCCCCTGTGTTTCCTTTGACCTTGCGAGCAAACTACAAAAAGTGGAGCAATCGATCATTACCCTCTGAAGATGTTGTGATATTGTATTTTGGAATGAACGGTGAGAAAAAAAAAATAGAAGTCAAGCCAGATGAACAGCTGTATTGAGATAAACCATCACCCCATATGCTGAGGGAAAGCAATCTCTGCACATTATGAAGAGTGAAGATGAAAAAAAAAATACACTTAATCAACTAACATTGATATTACTTCTGGCAATTAGGAGCATGCTGGTAATGATATGAGTTTTCAGCTGTAAATAATTATGCTGCCTGCGGGCCATACTTTAATTCTCGGCTGTATCTATAAACAATAATCAAACCAACAGCAGCAGGCTAAAAGTTGGAGATTTGTGGTTTGCAGAGCAGCGGTTGAGGAGCAGCTTATTGGAGCCCTGTGGTGATGCCAGGAGTCAGGGTCACCTTCAGGTGCTCTCTCATCTGTACACCAGCACACTAATGTGCAGCTCTATTGATCAGCCTATATGCATCAACACACATGCACGCACACACACGCACATACACACACACGCACGCACGCAATCACACACACACACACACACACACACACACACACACACACACACACACCCATACACACACATACACGTGCGCACATGCAGGTGCACACCAAGCATAGAATCATGAGCTCACTTCTAAAGGATGTACTTAGGAACTTGGTTACATGTTTCCTTCATTTGTATATCTTAAGTACAGCAAGACAAGTAAGAGTAGACATAAGAACTAGTCAGGTTACATCTGTTAAAAAACATAACATAAACATTAGTACAGTGTTTATATATGTATTTTTTAAAAAATAGCATTTGTGTCAGAAATGAAGGCATCTTTATTCATATCATATTCACAAAGGAGAATTGAATTTTGAAAGGTAACTTTTTCCCATTCCTATTTATTAGACCTAAATTTCCAAAATAGAATGAAAATAAACTTGTTAGTTTGTCAGATAGTAATGAATAGCCCTTAATATTTTTTTTTGTAGCTTTAGAGGGCCTTGATGAAGGGATGAACGCTAAGCTGTAATGCAGAATCTTTTGATACATCACACAAATCTGGTTTTTGTGATTAAACTAGAGTTTCAATTTTTTTAATATATCATGTATCATATAATAGTATTATATCTATAATATAGCACTTCAAAATCTATATAATCATATCTATTTAATTTTGATTTTTGTCCAAATCCACAGGTTTTGAGTAATCATGAAGACAAATCAATCAACAATCAAATGGACACAAATAAAAATAGGGAGTAATCTCTTTGGCTCAGGCAAAAGATTCATTAATAAATACTTACAAATCAATAAAAAGAAAAGAGTTGTGAGATTGCGACTTGACAGCTAACTTTTACTCACTGTCAGAAAGGAAGCGGCAGCCTGGTGATTGTGTAACGGACTAAGATGAAGAGCATAATTAAGGAAACATATGAAAGCCAGTAGTGGACCTGAGATTAATTACGTCTGTGTCAATACCCTCATCAATATCCGATTAACTAATGACACATGGCCCAATGAGAGCTATTGATTTCCTCCAAGTCTGCTGTGTTAATAGGTTGAAGGCAACACTCAGCGTGAAAGCTGACAGAAAGGAGTTTTACAGCGAGCAGGATGAAGGGCTCTAAACGCTGCTAAATCAGAGGTGTCCTCTGTAATAAGAACTCAAGTCACATTTGTGTGATGTGCTCTCATGGGATTTTAGTCACTGCTGTGACCACAACTGATTTATTCAGTTTGCTACAATTTCTCTTAGTGATAATTAAAAAACGACCCCAAAGGATCCCTCCCTCCCCAAAAAGCAAAAAAGAGGTTCAATCTAGATTAATGGTGATGGAATAGCCAACATCATAAGTTAGCCCTTCATGATAACGATTGTAATGATAATAATGAACACTTGGATGAAGGATGAACAATCCCTGTCCTGGAGTTGAATCCCTATACAGGTTAATTAGGTAAGATAACATCATTAGCCACTCTCATGCCTGCACATAGAATTAATTGGATAAGATGGAGATTCAAGTCTATATTTAATCGCATAAACGATCAATGACAGCCTAGCCAGGTAATGGGGGGTTCAAATCAGTGGGCATCGTATTTAGTTCCAATTTAACCAGCTTATTGAACAAAATATCAGAGTGGTTTGTCATACATATTACATGCATGCACCGTATTGGTCAAAATGTGCATTAATGATGGGTTACTACTCCATATTATTCCACTCAACTTCTCATTGGTGTCAGTGTTGTGGGAAGACATTAAAATATGGGTCACATCAATAGAGTTTCAAAATATTCATAGAAAACAAAACATCTACTGCACATAAATGAAAAGAGATATTTTTATTGCTATTTGAGCAACTTCCCTGATAACCCCCCCCCCACACACACACACACACACATTAATATCCTGTTGTAGTCATGAATATCAGTCTAACTATCGTGGGTTGTTCTAAAGATGGCATTAATGATTATATGCCTGGCTGTTTTTTTGTACCTGTTCTTCATAACAGGTGTGGTGTTTACTGGGGGTTTTTTTTTGGCTGAGCAATGTATTAGTCTGCAGTTCCCTCTAAATAATGCAATAGGGGGACTTTTGGGTAAATTGTCGACCACATGATGGGCGTTTGGAAAGCAGTGCATGTAATTTACCTTCAGTTTGGGAGAGTTCGTCGTAATCGGCGCAGAAGGTGATTAAGCATCTCTGGCTTTGGTGAAACAATAAGGAGGAACACCATGCCACACTCTCCATTAATAATAAATCATTGTTTGAGACACAAACAGTGATGCCATCTGGTACATGAGGCTCTCACCCAGATGAAATTTAAACTTGGCACAACTCAACAGTTACAGTTTTGGTAATGACATGCATTAAACTGTTGAAGGGTTTTCCTCTGAATTTACACACAGTTACACTAAATTCAACTGCTGATAAGTTCGTAACTTATCATTTATAACTTCCAGTATTTAGCAGACATAAACCTAACATCCAACATATTTCATACATTTAAAAAGGGAATAATTTAATCCAGGCTTTGTCTTTTGGGTGAAAGTGAACATGAGGAGGTTATCTGACACCATGTGGACTTGTGTTTGGGATTTGCGTCATTATCACCTGGGTGACGGGTATAGCTGGCCATGAAGAGAAAGACGCTCAGCTTTGCAAGGTAACATACCATTTAATCCTAAATTTAAAAAAAACAAAAAACATTTGTATGCGTTCATAACCAAGTTTCTTTGCTGAAAATGGAGCAGCCTTGCATGAATTTTCTAAAATATAGCGAGATTTATTACCTGACAATTAATATATTCCTGAGTGCACTTTAGGTACAAAAGAGTATTTATAGTAAATTATGCATATTTTGCAATTTTGAAACATTTCCAATGCATTCTGTCCCTTTTTAAACATTATCATGGCTGTTTCACCTCCATGTCATGCGGGAGACTGGCTGTTGTCAGACACCAAGAAAAGACCTCTGTCCACAGGAAAATAAAATGTTCTTTGGTGCACGGTGCCCTGTCCCTTGGTGACTATTGAATTACACTCCTCATCCACTCTCTTTGAAAAGAGAAGGAATGTCAAGCGAATATTTCAGGTTGTAATGTGCCAAAGTAAAAGGGTAGTGCCTCATTGAATACAACAGACGCCACTGTGTTTAGCATGGTCGAGCTCAGTAGACAACATGACAAGGAAGATGTACAGAAAGAGAGAGAGCCAGCAAGAAGGGTTTGGGTTTGAGTGTTGCCTTTTCTGTATTGAAGAATTCACAAATAACCTCCTCATTCATTAAAATTATTGTTTGATTTTTGCTAACCATGCAAAGTGTAACAGTAATAATAACAGACTTTTAAATAATGATAAAGAAAAAAACTCATAAAGATTTCATTTTTAATGAAAAGAATGCCCTAAAAATTAAGGAAAAGCCTCTGCAAGTAAGTTGAGATATTTCAGCTCCAAAATTCAAAGCAACAATCAACTGACAGCGGTTTTGCCTCTCTGTTAAACTCTGACCAGGTTTTCTTTTCCGGGCATGTTGCTGTGATTAAAGCAGGAAACGCTGCCATGGCGTGTGGGTCAAAAATAAATATGTTTGCAGGGGAACCCTGTGTAGATAATTTAGCTGCACACAGGCTGATGCTGGAAGTATGTGTTTCCATGGGTTCAGTGAGCACATTAGGTGCTTTAACACAGCGGTGAACTTGTACACGACTCTCACTTTGAACAGATACTATTTATTTAAAGCCCAGCAATACATTAGATTGTTGGGTTTCGTTGCACTTCTTGCATTCGCATATGACTTTTGACAAAAAGCCTGAACCTCAAGCAAAAGAGTGAGCCAGTCATTTATGTGGTTAACAATGGTGTTGGCAATATCATTGGTCGGGGAGCCAGTATTTGGCAGGAGGCATGCAGTTTTAACAACTAGTGCACTTTTTTTTCTTACAACATCCCAATTTTACAGCCTGTATAAAACACGCACAAACTCACACACACACACACACACACGCTAAAACAAATGCACACGCGGTGCACCATTAGCAACTCAAAAAATGTTGAGCAAATTAAAAACAAGAATGTTAGGGTGTCTTTAATTCAATGCAAGACATATGTTAAGGAAATGCTGCAAAGTACCTCTTTATCTAAAAGTGTTATCCTTCTTTTATTGTAGCTGGCGATAAGCACAAATAGACCCAGCTGGAAATACACTGTAGTGAAAGAGTTTTAGCCTGCACGGCTGTTTACCCAATCTTTTTTTTAGGGGGGTGGAGGGTGGGGGGACGATAAGGTGCATGGATATCCTGTGGTCTTTGCCTAGTTAATGTGTACGGACCGCACACTGGCTCTGCTTTCACTGAGTTATTGCGCCGAGTGTAATTTGAAACAATTACAAAAACACTGGCCCACTTGTTACAACACTCATTTTCCCTCACATATACAAACCACAGATTCAATAGCTTTACATGTTTTTCAATCACACCCAGTGGAGCAGTGTTCAGTGTGAAAAAGTATAGCATTTCATCCTAGCTCGCATGGTATGGGATAATCTTTCACATTTTGCCTGGGGTTTGTTTTGCTATTTCAGCAGAAACTTGTGCAAGCCATGTTTACCATAGGAAGAAATGATAAAAATACCAAATGATATTGTATCATATGCAAATGAATAAACCATTTGAATTATCAGCATTATCATTTGTTATCTGTGATAATAAATGGTGTTTATTGTCCTTTATTCTCAAAGATGCATTGCAGAGATAACAATTTTAAACACATGAAAGTGGGGGGGGGGCATGCTGCAACATTGTATGGAATGATTTTGTGCTGCAATAAGCCATCAAAAGAGCTGTAACAGCACCAACAAACTTTAAATATAGGCAGTTTAAAAGTTCTAGGTCAGTAAGAGATTCTCCTTATGTTTGGTTTTGTATATCTGGAAACTGTTATTTGTTTTGACGTGCTCCTCACCATATCTTCACACATTATGTTTTGCAGGCCTTGACATTGTTCAGAGATCAAGGTCAGCTTGAGAGGCTATCTTGCAGTTTGTGGAGATGGACACCTTCAGCAGTGTGAGTACAGTTTCACTTCTGGCCTCTCGTAGCAGTGCAGCCGAACACAAGGAGGTCAGGCCCTGTACCTCCATCTCTCTCTCTCTCTTTCTCTCCGAAGGTGCTGGTACAGTCTGACCATTGACATTTAGCATTCCTCTGCGCAGCCTCTGGGTCCTGAATGGGGGATTGAGGGGCACAGAGGCCAGTGCCTGGTTCTCAAGGGTAAAAACAAAAAGGCTCTTGAAAATCCCTAGGAGTTCCCATGATCCTGGGAAAGACCTTGATCCGACCTGTGTTAGATTTACATTCCACAGATCAGGGCACACAAAAAGTACATATTTGGCAGATTTATTTTGTATTTTACTTTGGATTTCAGACAATGATTTGCAGTCTTATCTTCATTGACACTGAAATATATGTTGTGGTGATTTTGGAAGTCTATAGAAGTATGATAATGTGGTGAAGGAATATTTATTCCTTCTGTAACCACTCACTGTACATGGTCTTCTTTGACATTCCAAAGTCAGTGCAGAAGCTTGTAGAGAAATTGTATAGTGAAAACTTTTCAAAGTCATTTTCAAGGTTTTTTCCAGTAACATACATAATCTGATAGCATCAAAGGAGCACACATGCATAAATAATTGACTAATTCACTTTAAGGGGGCCAGCATAGATTAATTAAGCTTGAATGCTAATTATGTTTTCTGTCTACACCAACTGACGTGATTGTTGTTTAATAAGCAAGTGTTTGGTGGGTCGCAAATACCATGCATATGTGAGGCTGCTTTATCAATGAAGTTCCCAAATTTAAAGGGTAAAAATGTCTTTTTCAGTTTAATATGAAGTCACTTTAGTTTAATCTCTCTCTCTCCTCTCTCTCTCTCTCTCTCTCTCTCTCTCTCCCTCTCTCTCTCTCTCTCTCTCTCTCTCTCTCTCTCTCTCTCTCTCTCTCTCTCTCTCTCTCTCTCTCTCTCTCTCTCTCTCTCTCTCTCTCCCTCTCTCTCGCTGTCTCTCGCTGTGTGTGTCATTTAAATTATTTTTCTTTATTTTGTTTAGTTTCATTTACATTCAAATTCTGATCACCCTATAATCCCAGTGGTGAAATTACTTAAAAATTGTCACAAAACAGTAAAACATTTCTAAGCACCAATTCCGGAAAGAGACAAATGATATGTAGGGATCTTCTTAAACCTCATTTTCAAAAACACTCTTGTTCTTGACATATATTTCATCGCACAGAGCCCTTGTCTGGAAATGGTAGCTTTAAGTATTTCTGTGAAGCTGAGGTTTTGCTGTCTATGCTCCTCTGGCAAGCAAAGCGCACGGGGACAGAGGAAGACAGCTCAGAGCTGGCGCCTTGTTTACAGCTGCGTGGGGAAGAAAACAGGCAGACGTAAATGAGGGTTGACGGTTTCATGAAGCACAATTGGTTGATGGCAGATTCAATGTGACTGGGCTGAACTGGGCGATGATCCGTACAGTATGCAAAATTCACTTTCTAGCTGGTCTGTGCCCACCAGCCCCTAGCAGCGAGCGGTCTTCCCCAAGCCCTTCTAGCTATGCCTTTGAATGGAACAAGAACTGAACAAGGCATTGTTGTGCTCAATTCCTTTTGACAACAATCACATTTAAAGAAAGAAAGGATAGAAAGTCATGGATGGGTTTTTTTTTTGTCACCACTTAAAAATGATTTGTCATGTTTACTACAAAGTAAGTGATTTTTCTGCTGCTTGAAGGAATGTTCGACGAATGAAGGGGGCACTAGAGGTGCCTCCAGATAACAAGAGCATGAACACACTGTTCTAACTGGAGCAGCATTGAACATCCATACACACCTTGAACTCTAAAGACCCACCTCCCCCCAGAGGATTGAATTGTGGGTTATTGTATTAGAAATACAACATCTGCATGTTCCATCCGGTTATGGCACATTAAACAACAGTCCTTGCATTGCAAGGACCATGCTGTCATTGTCAGTAGGGTCTGGAGAGCGATATGAGAACAAGGCATTTTTCTTAGCTCTCTAGACAGAGTGGCTCACATGGTGCTGTGTGGATTAAATTTTTAGTGACAATGACCCAAAGCTTTGGGCCTGGGGTGTATGTACTGTACTCCTTCTGTGTGATTCTCCTTGTGTGTTTACTGTTTTTTTAAACACTGTAACTGAACTTAAGGCAAGCATTGAATACATTCACAGTAACCAGAGGACTTATTGACATTTGCAGGACATGGAGCTAATTTGCTTAGCATCATGGGAAATATGGGTGCTGTTAGACAAGAGAGCAAAACATAACCGTGCCCATCCGGAAAAGAGTAAAAGGACGATAATAAAATACTAAAAAATCTGTAGTAATTTTGAAATTTTATGACTTGTGTTACATTACAGAGTCAATTGTGACATTCTAAATTATGCTGTGCAGTAATTAGGGTGGTAAACAAAACACATTTGTGTAGCTTGAGATAAAATTTAGTGTGATTTCTCCTTTGATTTTTGCTCATCTCTCCAAAGTGCCTTTAGCCCCGAGGGCAGAGGCAATAATTTGTGAGATAAATAGAGTTATTCTCCTTCATTATTCTTATATGATGATTAATTACTAAAGCAAGGAAATACTACATAAATATAATTCCAACAATAACATTCCCATAAGTCTATGTGTTGATGACTGTATGGCACTACAGTATCAAATAAAGCAATGAAACAAGTTCCTGTAAAGTTGAATTATGTTTAATTCTTTTATTTAGGTTTTCAGAATTCGCTGTAAGGCTCTAATAAGGATCAACCGTTTAATACTAGATAATGATGCAGATATAATGTAGCTTGTTAAAATGGATGCTTTAGTTCACAACACAATTTCGCTAAACTAGCAAAGGAAAGGGTGTGCAATATTTGCATTAGTAAAATTACCTGAATTAATTTTCCCCTAAGTGTTTCAGGGAGTTTCTCAATTTGCATATGCAACCAAACATTATTTGTTTCACAGGAAGGTGTGTGAAACGAAAAGAAAATAAGGGAATACAAGAAAATATGAGGAGACACTCATCACTAGTGTTGAATTTGCGAGACTGTAATCCATAGCGTATGAAACACGGCGAAAAACTGATTGGTACCCAGTCGAAAAGAAAATGGTTTTTAAATAAGTTACAATTAGATAAGCATTAATCTCAGTGGTATAAATGAATGTCTTGCTGTAGGGCTTGTTGAATGTAAAAACAGATTTACAAAAACTCCTCTTACTGGATTGGTCTGGAAGTAGTCCTTCTCTAGTTTAATTGCTCTGTCATTTAGAGTTGAAATAAACCCCCCCCCCCCCCTCTGCCCCTTGATTTTGCCTTTGAAATGAAATATTGTATACAAATACATGCTGTTCATGGGCATGAACGCAGTTCATCATTGAAATCTGCATAAAATGATGCTTCAAAAGTTCTGTACGCTTTGAGCAACGGTGCTCTTTTATATGGTGCTTTCTTATGTAAACATATCCATAACTTAAACAACTACTTATGTCTTTTACTTCCATTTTCTTATTGTTCTGCTCGTCCACAGAAATCAGAGAAATGTGGGACTACAGTTTTTCCTACGTATTCTTGATTTCAAAGGAACCCATACTTGCTTTTATTCATTCATTCCTCCCTTCTTTCCATTCCATGGAGACCACCTACAAAACCTACTGAAGAAAAATAGTGTTAACCAAGCATAGACAGATAGATAGATAGATAGATAGATAGATAGATAGATAGATAGATAGATAGATAGATAGATAGATAGATAGATAGATAGATAGATAGATAGATAGATAGATAGATAGATAGATAGATAGATAGATAGATAGATAGAGGCAGGCAGTTAGACAGAAAAAGACAGTCAGGTAGTTAGATAAACTCTTTTCTGTAAGCAAACACAAATTACATGGGGACCTTCTGTGGAGCTATTTAAAGCTATTTTCTCTCTTTTGCAGCTTTTTTAGGTTGAGTTCATGTGAATGAAGTAATGAGAAGTGTGCCTGAATTTCCATACTCATTTGCACACCACGTCTGTGTATTCTCATGTAGCCTGTGTAAAAATGCATAATTTTCCAGGAGAGAGTGTTGTTGCTCATTCAGTTTAGAAACAAGGAGGAAGTATTTTAATGTGACCTTCATTACACATTCATGTCAACTTTTCTTATCTATTTATGATTAAATTCTTTTCCACTCCTGTTGTTCAATTAGTGCTTGACCCCTTTAGCGGCGATGTAAATTAAATGACATTTTAGTGTCGTCCCATATTTAAAATACTGCGTTAGTTGCGGATCATAAATGATGATCTTCATTCTGCAGCTAATTTATTCATTTAACAATTTCCCTCCAGAAGTTACAGCAGAAGGCTCTGCAGCAACCTAAGCAGAAGAAATCCAAGTCGGCTGAATTTCTGATGGGTGAGTCCTGCTTGATGAGTTATTGCTCATAATTTGTGTAAGGATTAATTAACTAATTACAGACAAATGGCTTTGGGCTAAATTTTGCTCTTGCTTGTCAGGGTGCAATTTGTAATTATTTTAATCATTTCTTCTTCTTTTTTTCCCTCCTCCTTTGGAAGATTCTGATTTAATTTTAACCTAATTGTGTTTTTGTGTCACTCGAGGAGGATGCGCCTCAATATTCTGGGGAGCAATCAAAGCTAGAAAATCATTTTAAATTGTTGTCATCAAACATGCTTGTTTTTCACTTGCTGCTTTGACCAGACTATTGTATTATGTCTTCATGCCAGTGTTTGTGTTTTTATTTATGCTTTTACTTATTTTGTCAGGAAGAGAAGAGAGAGTGTCTCTGGTAGCCAAAGCAAACCCAGTCTTCGATTGAGTTGGAAAAGCCGAGCTTTATGTTCCTTCTGTTCGTCCAGGGAGAGAAATTCAAGGTGACAGGCCACATAGCACCCTTGCACCCCCCCACCCCCCACCCCCCCAAAAAAATGGAGCTTCAAGCCCTTGCCAAAGAGAGAGGTGAAGCTTCATTCTTTATTAGCTTCAAATTTATTGACAGTAGATGTGTTCCTGATCCAACCTTCCTCTCACTCCCTCTTACTTTTCTCTCTCTATTCAGGAGGCCCTTGGTCCCTGCATTCCAAAGCAAGCTTGTCCTAACAAGCAACCCTCATATAACTTGTTTCTTTGCTGGGGAATGCTACAGTAGTGGGTGTTCTATCTCTATCTAGAAGTACCCTCGACACAATCAGCCTTGACTCCCACTCTCAGCTACATGCCTTGTGGTGGGCTGGAGTCATAGGAGAGTACATTTACATACGCTACTATGCTACCAAGCCGATCTGCTGTCTGTGTGGTGTTCTCACAACGCCCCCGAAACACGGCTCAAGGCCAATCAGGCATACAAATATGCCCCGTTATAATTCAGTATGTCAGGGAGAACTCTTGAGGAATGGGATGGTAAATTAGGATGTGTTCAAGGTTGCAAGTGTGCCAGTTTTCTCAGGGATGAGTCATATTTTAGATTTTAGATTTAATGTGTTTTTATTTTGCTTATGCTGTGTGTGGATAGTAATAATTATCCATTGTTGTCATGATGTTTCATGCATATGAGGTAGGATTCCACTTTAAACTGCCAGTATATGGACAAAGAAATTAGGCCAAGACAGTTAGATCATTGATATATAAGAGACTAATGCTAAATCGATGGAAGAAAACTGTCAGTCTTAGTGTACCCTGCCTCACGCCCCAAGTCCGTTGGGTTAGGCTCCAGCAACGTTGCGACCCGTAACAGCGGAAGAAGTGGGTACTGAAGATGACTGACTGACTGAAGTTACTTCAAGTGATCAAGCAAACGTCTTTGAAATCTGTGTCTTCTTTGTTTATGCTCAAATGTATTTATTGGGCCTATATCACATTTATTTTAAGCAATGAAAACATTGAGTGTCTGGTGTCCAAGGAAAATTTGAGATTTTGTGCTGTAACCAACAGTGAAAGTCTCTTATGTATGTCATAAGATCCAAAGGGTGTCACGATAGATTCCCTCACATTTGGCTGGAACCATAACCATTTTTACTGTTAACTTTCAATGCTTTTTCCAAAAAAAAAAGAAAAAAAAAAGAAGAGATATCAAAGATAATAGCAGTGTTCTCTTGATTTTAATTTTTCATCATTAGATTTCAGCTCAGATCCTAAGATCAGAGTTAAAATAAAAGAAATATTAAGAAACAGTTTGTTATTAGAGAGTGTGAAGATGGTCAACTGTTCACTGACCACAAAGGCAGATTTAATTAATTATCTGTGTCTGTTAACTATAAACATCAAAACTAGTAACTATTTAACAATACTGTGCAAGTAATGCCTAATTGAGGATATTTTTTTGTTATGGAGATAAACAACTAGACATTCAGACTATTCAAGTAAATTGCAGATGTGACTTAAGAAAATACCACCATTATGCTAATATATGAAAAAAAAAAATTTCATAACCTCAGAGCTATTTGCAAAGAAATTGTTCGATATCTGTTAAAGACACATTGAACTTCAGACATGGAGTTCACAATCAGCATATAGCATTGTTGAGGAATCTGTTCTTCATTTAAATATATCAGTCCAATTGATGGTAGAGCTCCTACACTTGAATTTTTATGCATCCATGTGCTGTTGAGGCTGAGGCTTCTGCAACGGTGATCCTTATGTGGAATATAGAACATGGTTTAATGCACCATGCATTTTTTGCCCCACAAGCTGTGAAATACAAGTAAAGCAATTTAGATTGGAGAGAAATATTCAAGGCCTATAATGAGAATGATTTGGGGTTAAGAAAGCTGCTTGGTGGGGTGTACCCTTAATAGAAAGACCCTGAAGCCATCGGATTCCCATAAACTCTGTGGAGTAGACTTGATACCCACAGGTCAGTGATTGCTAATAAGAAGTCAATGAGACATGGGCTGAGGTTATTTTCCTTTGGATCTGCTCCTCCAAACTTGCCCGGTTCTTTAGGCCGCTGACCTTGGAGTATTTAGAAGGTATTGTCTTTGAAATTCCAGGTACTTTTGAGCTTGTAGACTTTCTCATTAGTTCCTTTTGAACACGGCAAACATATGGCAGTCGTATTTAAGAGATTGCCTGCCGTGACCTTTTGCGGCATGCTAATTAGGCCCCAGAGCATGGCAGGCCATGGAGAGGTGCATCGAGAAAACCGGCAGTCTCTTTCCCACTTCTCTTTCTGCCTCTGTACTCCTGTCTCATCTTGGCTCTACCTTATCTGGTAGTAGCGGCTGCCCCTGCCCTGAGACAGTGTGGGTTTCAAAATTAACATTTCGCTTCATGTGCTTCTAATAACCACTAACCTGAACCTGTACAACTCCCTTCTTCCCTTCCCTTCCCTTCCCTTCCCTTGCCTTCAAACCCCACCCCACTCCCAGCAACTCCCATCCCCTCTTTCTCTCATTCTCTTCTCTCCTCTTGCACTTTCCACAGGAAATAAATGTGCCCAAAATTACTTTGACCCATTGTCGGCGGAGCAGACAGACCCAAGGCATTGCAGGATGACTGGGGTCAGCGCTGAAGATGAGCTGGAATTAAGTATGCCATTCTCTGTCATAATAGTTCTCCTCGGTTCATTAAAGTGAGGTGAGAGAGATCACTGGTAGCAAGCCGCCATTTGCGATGACATGATAGTCTATGTAAATACACCAAGTGATGGCACAACTAGATTGGCTTGCCAACTCGCTGTCATTGATGAAGGTCACGTATCATTGGTCAGTTTTCATTTCATCATGGCTTTTTCTTTCCCTGCCAAATGACACAAGCAGAGCCATATCAATAGTTTTCAGCCCCCCTCCTAAAGTAGGCCTATTAAAAGTGAGCTCCTGGGAGCCAAGTAATATGCATGTTATAATGAAACATGGCTATTAATGGAGAAGCCATTTCACCTGTATCTTTTGGATATCACTGCCGTGTAATATCAAAGGATTCACCAAATCAAATCTCATCACATGATGACAGGCCGGCTAACAGGCATGTTAACGTTTCTATTTCATTCCCCTCTGTATAAACTTGATTTCCGCCCCTTTCAAGCCACGTCTAATATTTCGAGTTTGCATGTTGAGATATGGTTTAGATTGACTTGTCTCATAAGTAGAAAGTAATTTTGAAGCACACAAATGCATGTAATTTTCCAGCACCTTTTAGGTTGTACTCATTGTATAATTGTTTTGACTTCTAGCAGTATTGAACTCTGATGAAAACAGGCTGTACCAGACAATGACAGCACTACTGGATGAGGAAGAAACATCCATAGATATACCTGGTATTTACTGTATTTTTGTTCATTCTTTTTGTTTTGTTCTGTTCTGCTGTTCTCAATCATAAAAAAAAATCAAAATGTTTAAAATTAATTTGCTTTTGGATTAAATTTCTGTCATTTTGAATGGCGATAAACAATTATTGATTTTGTTACATAAATTCTTGAGTTACTTGTGTTGATTATATATTTTTTTGTTGGGATCATGTGTAAATATGCAAATATGTAATTTTTGTCATGGATTTTCAGATGCGGAAACAAAAAAATAGCTAATTAATGTTTTCCTCTTGAGTAATGCTTGTGTCTATTTTCTAAACTTTCTTTACTTTGATTTATTTGACAAAACAAAATGTGACACAAAACCAAATTACTGAAGTTGTCTTTTGAAATACAGCAAAACTATAGTTCTTGTGTATTTAAAAGCAGCAGACAGTATCACCCAACAGACAAATTAAAAACCCCTTTCTTGTTCACTCTCACTAGAAAGCAGCGCTGGCATAGAAGTAAAAATAAGACTAGAAATGGACCCTCACCAGCAGTCGGTGCTTTCCAAGCACAGCCATTGTCAAGCAGTAGGCGTGCCTTTTCTCATTAACTTGGTTTCATTTAAATATGTAACCAACCAGGCATCACTGAGATAGTTTAAGCTTAGCATTGTTCTGGGTGAAGACAGTCGCATCAGATCCTGTTGACATGACGCACATCTCTCTTGTAATTCCAGCACACTAGTGATGGGTTTAGGTCTGCTTCAACACGGTAGAATTCAGCCGGCTTGTATTATTTGCCATTGTCTCGGATTTAGCTGTACCACTGAGATTAGCAGCCACATCCATTGTCTTAGAATGTTCATGAAATCCCACAGAAAAAGTAAAGAGGATCTTGGATTAACAGTTTCTCCATGCACATGGAAGGAAAGAGAGACTGAGCTCTTACATACTTGTAATGTTGGAGTCCAACTGCTGTGACTGCCAGTAAGCACTTCACCGAGCTACAATAGACTTCAAGACAATCACCTTATGTTGTTGTATAGATGCCTCCCACCGGTGTAGGCCGCACGTTTTCTTTGCTGCTGTACATTAGAATCAGCGTATGTCAGAACTGATCCTGACATTTTGTGACTGCTTTTTGGGCTTTTGTCTTTGCTTTTGCAGGCTGCCACAAAGAACCATACATATTTCACAAGAAAAGAGCATGAAAAAGACATCGTATTAATGAAATGGACACTGGCCAGTGCTGTAGACATTTTTTTCAGAGTGAAATCCTTGAGAAATCCCTTGTATCTGTTGAAGATCTTGAGTTCTTTTTTTCATCTCAATAAATTCTTTCTCTTTGGCATGAAGATGAAAACAACATAGAGCTGGTGCTCTATTCATTCTAGCTCTGTAAGGCGTTGAGTATTGATACCAGCTTCTACGTGAGAAGCATTAGGCGGTGATAAATGCTTTGGCTTTCATACATATGAGACTGCACACGTTGAATACACAAACACTCAAAGGATACCTCACGCTTTCTACCAATATGGTGGCGCATAACAACTGGAAAGACACACAGAAATCAAGTTATAATGTAGACTATATTTCTCTGTGTAAAGTAATGTTGATAACTAACGATGAACGAGTTTGTTGTACAAACTAGTACATCGCTTGTTGAAGAAAATGTCCTTTTAATGTACATTAGATTATCCTAAAGTATCATAGACTACAGATACAACACCTTCCGTTGATTCCTTGAATGGAAACAAAGACAATATCTGTTTTGCGTTACCTTTTTTTCTCTCTTATTTTCCATTCTTACAGTAAACAAAAAAACTGTTTATTGTAGAATAAAATGCAGAAATTCTTTGCACGATTTTATAACATTATGACAATGTACGATTGCCTGAATAAACTACTATAAGCATTTTAGAAAAAGAAATAAAAATAAAAGTAGGCTACCCAGATAAAGTAGTTCCATGTTCATATATACAGTATATATATATATATATATATATATATATATATATATATATATATACACACAGTATATATATATATATATACAGTATATATATATATATATATATATATATATATATATACAGTATATATATATATATATATATATATATATATATATATATATATATATATACATGTATATATCAAGATCATAACGTGAGCATTACAAATTGCTACAAGAGTGGGCGTGAATATGACACTGTGGTTTGTATGAGCTACAGTTCTTGTCTTTTTGTATGTGGTAAGTATGCGCATCCATCAGTAATGCATGTGTGTGTCTGTATGTGTGCATTCCTGTGCATGCCCGCTGATGCGTAACTCTCCAGGTACGCTGCTAGCCTCCAGGGATGAGGAGGTGTTGGAGGTGAAGGCGGGTGATCCGGTGCTTCAGTGGCGACTGCTGCTCCACGGTGGTGGTGATGCCTCGGGCTCTGGGCCCTCCCAGGCTCACACCACTGCCAAAACCCAGACAGGGGCTAGCGTCGGGCTGGGAGGAGAGGCTGGACTCCAAACGGGAGGGATGTTAATGGAAAGAAAGAACACTATAAAAAGTAATGCTATGCTTTATTTTCTTTTTCACTTTTTATTGTATGCTCACACACATGAAGTTTTTAAGATGATATTTTAGCATTATATATAATATTATACCGTAGTATTATAAATATGTTGTCGATGTGATATAAAAAATAATAATAAATTAACAATGACTCGTTCCATGGATGTGTGTTATTTTCCCAAAAAAGATGAGTGATGCACAAAAACTAGGCCTCATGCTGCGGTAACATTTTATTTCTGACAAATACTTAAATGTTTGTGATGCCACTTTTACTTCTTGCAGCAGAAGTAAAGGAGGTGGCTAAGGAGGTGATCCCCCACTACGCCCAGCAGCTGAGGGAGCTTGTGCGGCCTGACATGATCACGCTTGGCAGCCTTTCACTGCAGCAGGTCAGCGCTACAAAGAGGAATATCTGTGTCATCATCCCATATTCACCAGCACATCAGCCATGTCCATTACGCTGTGTATCAGTGGCTTTCACTAATGGACATGGAGAGTGTGCATGTGTGCATTCATCTGTTGTTTTGTCTTTGTGTATATACATATATATGTGTGTGTGACTTTCTTTTACTTTCTTTCCATATTTGTTATTTTTTTCGCTCCACCTTTTGTCCCCAACCTTCATTTCCCACAGCTATCTTTATAACAGTTCAGCACTTCATTCTCACTGCAGATGGTTTGAATCTCAACTGAATGCATTCATGTGAAATTGCTTTTTGTAGAACATCCATTCAAGGTTAGATAACTCATTCATCCCCAACTCAAAATAAATTCAAGGGATTCAGCAATAATATCTATGCTACACATGATATCCTCAGACAATGACTTTATTTTTTTTTAACCATCTTTGAACTTTGATATGCATTAATATGCATATCTGTGTCTGACAGAAGCTGAATTTCTTTGTTTTTTGCTTGTCTTACAGTCTTTTCAAGGAAAATGGAGCGTGACTACTTTTTATTTTGCAACTGCGGAGTGAGGATATTGTCAACTAGCATTAAGATCTGAAGCTTCTTTGAGAGCAAGTGTTTGTATTCCACCAGTCAGAAAAGAAATGGGTGAGGATATGACAACACAATCTTTCAATTGTGTTGGCAAATCTAGATAGCAAAGAAACCCAAACATTAATGCACATGAAAACAGAATGCAGAACTTATATCCACTGTATTTTTAGTTCTAATCTTGCTTGAAAAGAGAGTAGGAGTACTGAATTATATGAATATAAAGTCAGTGTAATTGGGGAAAAATGGTTAACAATGTCGTTTCATCACTTAGAAGCCACAGTAACAGTTGACTCATCCTTCCATACTGGATAATCAGTAGCATCTTCTGTGTACTGTATCAGTACTGGGATCAGAGTTATCTCATCCTGCCATAATACATATGCGCTCCTCTACTGTTTCCACACCCACCTCTCATTGAAAGCACATTATCCTCCAGAGATTTCACATCTATTTTAAAAATAATAGTGTTTTTCTTCTTTCTCTATTCTGCCATACAAAGCCTGTACAGGGCGAGACGCTGTCACTTAGCATTGTCAATGCATCTGAATGGGGAGTGTGAATGTGCTGACTGAATGTAAAACCGGCAGAAATACTCATCAAACGCTACATGTCTTTAGGGCCTGGCTCGGTATCGATTGCCTGCAGATTGCATTGCAGTTGGTCCTTGTGCTTAATTCTGCCATTATGATGCACTGCACTCTTTCATACAGCTGTATCTGAAGTAAGCGTGCGTGTGTATTTAAAGAAAAAAATCATTCTTTTAGCGAGCAGCTCAGAAGGCACTGCTGAAACAGAATAAGTGGACAGAAAGAAAGAAGAGACTAATGGCCCTCTTCTCTGGGACTGCAAAGGTAAAGGTCCACACACTGTATATATTTATTGTATTTATACTACATGAAGGATCTGTGGAGTCAATACAATTACACCTTGAATATAAACCGGACATATTTTTAGTAGCTTTAATTTAGATTTACAGTGATGTGGTAAAACATCCACTTCTGTATTTCACAGAGAAGCTGCGACACAGCAGTGAGAGAAGCGCCACAGCCCAGGCTGAACACTCTGCTCCAGCAGTGAGTCCAACACATATTTCTCTCCATGTGTACAACTGATGTCACATGACTGTAATCATTAATTGTGTGAAAAGCACTTGTATTCCCACTGACATATGAGAAGGCATGTAATTCATAAGTCCTCTGCATGGCTTCTCCTGTCGGCAGACATTGAATTGTGGGTAGTATGGCTCGAGGGTTAAGAAATTTGTCCATGTCATTGAGCTTGAAGGTGCATCAGCTCTTGATCCATCCACTTTAGTCAGTGATCAGACATCATCTCATATCGAGAGCCCCGGGGGCAGTTATCTTAGCATGTTTAAGTTTTTACTTATTATGGGCTAGCATACCAGTCGACGTGATAAAATCAAGAAACTACTTTGGAGATTAGTATCTTCTCTTGTGTTTGGTTGTTTTATGGGTGGGTGGTAGTTGGACACCAGCTCTGTCAGATGAATGAGGTTCAGAGTTTAGTGAGATGACCTCCTCTCGACAGCCTTGAACCCTGTAAATTCCTTCTGATATCAATGGTGGGTGGCTATTAGACATGGGAGACTTTCTATGCATTACCTAGGGCTACATCTGCCTGAAATTTAATGAGAAATGATTTCATGTTTTCTCTCCCTATGTGTACGAAAGGAAAAAAAATAAAGAGAAGAGACGCAGAGCTGACTTGTGGTTTTTGTAACAAATGTGTAATTCATTTGTTTCCACTGTTTCTGATTTAATGGAGGTCGAGTAATTGCATTAGGAAGCACATTGTGCCTTGTTGTGAACTGATGAAAGCACATGTAATACTTTTGATAGGCGAACAGAGAGAAGAGAGAGAGGGAGCGAAAGGAAGGAAAGACCCAGTGCCTGCCTTTGATGCCGAGCGTTTATTTGCTGAATTATCCTTCCTTTTACAAGCATGTTATCCCCAGTCACAGGCAGGCCAGGGCCCCTGTGATATTGCTTTATTTTGAGGAATTAAGAGAAGTGGCGGGGAGACAGAGTGAAGCAACCGCTTATTACATTACCACTGATAAGATTGAAAGGCCGGGAAAGGCAGAGAGAGAGTGAAAGGAAGAGAGAGAGGGACCCAGTGGAAAGTGTTTTGTTGTGGTGTTATTAGATTGAGCTGCTGTTGGCTACAAAGTGGAACAACAGCGAGTCCAAAATGCAGGTGGCTGTTAACAGGGTTAGTTTGTGTGTGTGTGTGTGTGTGTGTGTGTGTGTGTGTGTGTGTGTGTGTGTGTGTGTGTGTGTGTGTGTGTGTGTGTGTGTGTGTGTGTGTGTGTGTGTGTGTAGCAGCACAACCACTGAAAGCCCGTCACTCAGAGCACTGGGAGAAGGCCAGGAGGAAGCGATGGCCAAATATGGCCAGATGACAGAGCTCCCAGAATCCTCATCTTCAGCATCACAGCCCCTGTGGCAGGTGAGACCGGTTTGCCACTGGGACATTTGTAGAAAACAGGAAAAGCACACAGACAGGAAGTGGCACACTCCTTAATCTCCACAAATATTGTTTCACAGGAGAAACCGATCCTGAAATGTATACGAATCATGAGAATTAAAAGACGGCAAGGTTGTTTGTTCAAAGACAGTCAAATGATGTAATTATATGAAATTTTGGGGTGAATTGGATCTGGTGGAGAATGAGAAAATCACATCCTTTATTTTTGAGTTTTTAAAATCCTTCCCATTTTTCACTACAGTACATTCTTTTCAGTACTATATGTGCAGATGCCAATGCAAAATCACATCAGCCACTATTCAGAATTGAGCAAAAGGCACCCATATAACTATATTGCTACATTACCTTATATGGTATATAAACATTTTTTGTGTAGATGGTGTCAGTGGTTTTAGGAATCTAAGTAGGAGGCAGGAGAAGTCTTTGGAGATGAAAAAGGGGAACAGAGGGAGATGAGAGAAAAGAGAACTAAGCAAGAAAGAGAGAAAGAAGCTGCAGCTTTAGTGGTAGCATCACCAGCTGTGGGAGGAGTGTGCTGTTGTGTTGCATCTGGGGATGAGGCTGCCATGCCACCATGCTGGCTTAAAGATGTAATGAATCTTCAGTCGGGGGCTTTCCTTCCAGGGTGACAACTGGCTTTGAGGAAGGTTGTAAATGCAGGGGAGATTGTGGTATAATTCCTCAGACTGGCGTTTGTGCCCCCCAGTCACCATTCGATTATCTCCCAAATTGCTGTGTTTCACTGAGATAAAGATTTTTTATGGCTTGCTGACTTGAAACAACCGGCACAGGCAGAATAGGGAGCAAAAGAGGGAGAGGGAAGGAGGGAAAAAGAGAGAAAGCAATGGCCAAACCTGCCACGCATAGTAATTTCCATTGGTAAATGACAAAATCTTTGTTTATATGACATTCCTCTAAAATTACTGCAGCAAGATGAATCTGAAATATAAAATGTCACATTTGGCATGCAAAACTATGAAAATATATTTCTGTGCAAAATTCATGGAGGCATTTAATTTAGAACGTGTTTAATAACTAAGGCAGCCTGCATCAGTAATCCTGCCCGGAGGTCCCAAAAAGATTGTCATATTTATTCTCTCCTTTTTTCACCCCCCTCCTTCATTCTGAAGCCAAAATATTTTAAGGGTAAATGTTCATTGTTAATTAAGATTTACTAATTAAAATGAAAATAATTAACGAGAAAGCTTAATCTCTGAATATTAGCCCATACTTAGAAAGAAAGGAAGTTTTTGTATGTGGCATTTCCTGTCTCTATTAAGAGTGCATTTTGTGTGATCAGTCAATGTGTGGAAAGCCCTGAAAAGACGTTTCAGTGAAAGGACGGCCGCTTGCCAGCAAAACCACGGAGGATCCTTTCTAGAGCCTTTGATCTCATCTGTAGGAGTGCTGTAATGTTATGGCACTTTAGGCACAACTCAGGCTTGGTGCAAACAAACCACCTCTGATATGGAAAACTGGCTCACTTCACCTTTTACCTTTGCTTTGCCATCTTGACTGTTTTATGACACCTGTGCAAGCATGTGGGGCAGATAACAATAGAAGTTAAAGACATACATAGCATATATTGAACAGCAATGTCAGGTTATGTGGAGGGCGGGGGGGTATATTCCCTTGCTGATTTCTCCACTCTTTCTGGTGTGTGGGTTTGGAGGCCTCCATCACCTCCTCCCATATGTGAGATGTGTGGGCTAAACCACTTTACCACCAATTATACCAATTTCACTTCTACCTAAATTGTTTTTGTTTAGCTATGGAAAGATGCTCACAGTGGGGAGATGAGGGGCATTATTGCAGCGCTCAGCAGACTATTTCCCCCTTACAGACTAGAAAGACAATGGTCAGGCTAGTCACTGCTGACTGAATGTGTGTGAGTGTGCCATTTCTGTACGTGTTTCTGCGATAAGGAGGAGGAAGGAGAGGAAAATTCTGTAAAAGTGTATGAATGTGTGTACATGTTTACGTGTAGTCTCTGAATGTTGCTATGTCATGATTTGGAATCGAGAATGGGATAGGATAGGATAGGATAGGATAGGATAGGATAGGATAGGATAGGATAGGATAGGATAGGATAGGATAGGATAGAATAAAATGTATACTTTGTTAGGATAAGTTTGGACTGGATAGAATGGTTATAATAAGATAAAAGGCAAGGGATCATTGAGGATAGCAACCTCCTGATTACATATTTTCAAAGTCCAAGCGGTATAAAGATTTCATCAGATTAAGACTAAGTGGGCATTACAAATATTACATATTTTGAGCACTTGTGATGAATGTCATGATAAAATGCCCACTAATCTCTGGAACGATGATATCATTATTATGACATTTAAAATAAGTTTAAAATATAGAATTGGTGATAAAGTTAAGTGGCTCCTTTAAGCCAGATCAACTGTTCAACAGATGCCACAGGGGACAAATTGTGTGTGTATTCACATTGTTCTGTTATGGTATGATATAAAAAATATACTGTTTATCCAGCATACAATGTTAGTCATCATAAGCTCTAGAAAAGAGACACATGTCACCAAAACAAATAAGAAAATAAACAAGTGGGCTGATGTAGCCTGAAGGTTAGTGGGGTGAGCTTTGTCACAAAAAGGCTGGTATTTTGAAACTTTTATTTAAATAGGTATTGTGGCCACAGTAATATAATATTAAGCTAATCTTCAGTGGAGAAAGCGTAGATCAGTGAATAAGTCTGAGGATGTAATTTCTTACATTCCCAGACAAGAACAATGTTCTGGCCACTGCAGAATCTTATGCCGCATCCTAAATTCTCACATTCACTCTATATAGTATTCACTGTGTGCAAATTCCAGTGCTCTCTAGCAAAGTTCGTTAAACATTCAAAATAAACACGGTCGGGATAAATTTTGCAGTTAATAAAATAGGAAAAATAAACAAACTGAATTTTTTAGTAGCCAACAAAGATAAAAAAGAGGAGGTCGCAAGACGAATGATGAGGAGGAGTTTTGAAAACTGGTGTGTTGACTAAATTAGAAACTTTATTTACTTAGCATTTTCCCAAACAGTAGTAATTGTTTGTTTTAATGGTAGATGAACTATTTGCTTTGACAGATGTGTTATAGTATATGGTAGCTCATGCTTCAGTGGTAAATGTTAACATCCGACAGATAGACATAACAGCATTGGCTTAAAAAATAACATTACATTAATAATAATATTTTGACACCAAGGATTATTGTAGTACTAACCTATCAATCTGTCTGTCTGTCTGTCTGTCTGTCTGTCTGTCTGTCTGTCTGTCTGTCTGTCTGTCTATCTATCTATCTATCTATCTATCTATCTATCTATCTATATCTATATCTATATCTATATCTATCTATCTATCTATCTCTCTCTCTCTCTCTCTCTCTCTCTATATATATATATATATATATATATATATATATATATATATATATATATATATATATATATATATCTGAGTTGTAGTTAATACACCTCTATCAAAGAAAAAAGAGAAGAAAGTCTAACAATGACTAGGAAATGAGTAGGAAATTCATTGACAACATAATGAAGTGGTAACTTGTCCAGAGTGGACTGATGTATAATAAATAGGTAGTCTTATGTTATGGTACGCAAATAGAAAAGCTTCATATTAAGAAACACAGGCATGTTCTTTACAAATTCCTGTGTTTCTGTTTGTATTAAGGGGAACAAGAGCACTCCCCAGCCCATGGAGGTTTGTGTGTGTTGCCTAAGAGCCACAAGAGACAAGCTACCAAAGGGCCTCTACTCCATCTCTTTGGCCCTCCACAGTCGTCTTGGCGGTCCAGCTCAGGCCTGGTGCAATGACAAAGAGCAGCAGCAATGGGCCGTGTCTACCAAGCCGTTTTTTCATCGGGGACGCTTCTATGACATTGACCTGCAAATTAACCAGAGTGTGTTCATGGTGAGGATTTGGTAAAAAGATGTTACACAATAGCTGAAGATTGTACACACTAAAAATGTGATAGTAATGATATTCTATAGAATGTACAGTGTGCCCTCGTTCTTCGTGGTTAATGTGTTCCAGGAACCACACGAGATTAACGAATTCCACGATAGAACGACAAACTATTTGTCTTAATATTTATGGTAATTTAAACATTTATGACATACTGACATACTGATATTAAACCACCTTCTATCTGTATTACCTTTTCCCACAAAGTTATTGACTGTTTAAAGTACTTTTGTGTCTCTCATAAGTCTGAGACTCATGGAACATAGCGCACTTCTGGATGCCGTCAGCCAATAGACTGCGTTTACGGTGTCACGTGACTGCCTACCAAAAATCCGCGATGAGGTGAAGTCTCGAGCATTGATGCGCAAATGTGCAAGGGCCCACTGTATACAGTTGAGACTATGCTGCAGTTTTGTCCAAAGGCATGGTGGGACAAAACCTTGCTCTAAGACGGTTCTGGGCTCGAGTCCTCTCTGTGCAGTTTGTATGTTCTCCCTGTGTCTGCATGGGCTTTTTCCGGGTCCTCCTACCTCCACAAACATGAAATTTAGGTGGATCGGTCAGTTCCAAATTGTCCATAGGTGTGCATGGTTTGAGTGGATGTTTTTTCTGTGGCTCCATGATACATTGGCACAGTGTCTCCCGGCCTCATGTACGTAAGTCTTATGGGATAGGCTTCAGCAATCCCTGTGACCGGTTGAATGAAAACAAATTAAATTTTAAATTATGCTTCAAAATGTAAAATAGAAATAATCTAAGTTACAGTACAGCAAAAAAAGTACACAGTATGTGTTGCTTGTGATTATCAGCATTAAAATATTTTTACTCAACACACAAATGACCCTTTGGCACGAACTTAATCGGAAAGTTTTAGTCAGATGTAATACCAAAAACAAACGAACCCTTCAGATAAAATCAAACAATAAGACAAACTTTCCCAGTACAGCATTATTTTGAAGATCCTCTTCCTCTTTGTTTTCTTTTGTTTCATTGGTGCAGTGGAGACCGCCGAGTTTCTAGACTGAAAGGGTTATGAGAAGTTATATTACTGTAAGAGACGGCATATGAAAATATGCCACACACAGCCTCTAGGTTTTTCTCAGGGGATTTCAGTATGAATAAAACAACAACTTTTCAAAGATGACATTTAATCCATGCATGTAAATCAAACCCAAGATCAATTATGCATTTATATAAGGAAGTAATGTTTTATTGGAATGAAAATGAAATACAAATGCACTGAAAAATTCAGTCTCTTCTCTCCACGTCTTTGAGATTCTGAAGCGCAGTTGGACTTAATCGGAAGGGGGAAAAAAAGAAGTAGAAAAAAGCCTGTACTGACACAAATATGATTTTGTTGTGTTAAGAAACTCATTTTGCATAATGAGGATGTATAAGGTGTAGCATGTTTTCACATTTAGCCATTCCACTTCCCTAAACCTCTTGGAATAAGTGGGCTAATCTAATGAGCCCACATACTTAATTTTTGATGGCCAATATTGACCACTGGATTAGATCTGATACCATGTTTATGTATCTTCACTGATGATGTGTGTATGAAAAGAGAGACATTAAAACAGAAGCCGCAAAGTCAATATTTTCCTGATCCCAATCCGAGTTTTGTTCAGGCTTAGAAAGGACTCCTCCAGTGCTCTCATGGCAACTCTAAAGACCTGAGCTGGAGCATTTAGCATATGTGGACACTGTCAATGTGCTGGTGGGCGTATTCACTGAGCTAGAGCATCCCGATAATATTGTCTTCAGCCCCCATCAAGAATAAAGGATTGGGTAAAAACTGGCATAAAATGAATGCAGACCTGGGATCTGATTCAGAGTTATAAAAAAAAGCTTTAAGTATGGCAGAGTAAATGCCTCGTGTCACCCTTCTTTCCCTCCTCTCCTCGGCAAACACTCAGCTGTGCTATACAGACAAACCTGTTGTTGTCCTCCTTGATAGCAGTGGAAATGCTGATAAGATTTGTCTTAGAATATCAGGATTGGCTCGGATATCTTCCCTCTCTACTCTTGCCCACACTATAGCGCACAATTTTCGGAGGGCTTGCAGTGCATTCTAAGAGGAAATGAGGAATTAGTGATGGTAAGAGGAAGCCAGGAGCTTATTTTCCTTTCCTCCCTCTCTCTCTCACTCTTCCTTTTCATTCCCCTTTTGTTTCATGTGTCTGGGTTTGGATTTAGACAGAAGCAGTGCATTTCAGTGGGAGATGTCTTGGATATGCTGGCATGTGGGAGCACTTCATAGGAGTTGGGCCCACAGTCTTTGTGCAGTTTTTGAACCAAAAGGGAAGATGCATAAGATTCAACATTTTAACATTAAAAGCGAAAGGAGAGGAAAGAGACAAGATGAAATGTTCAACGAAATATGTACAGTTATCCACGAATTTGCTCCTGTCACCCTCCATTTAAATAGTTTATTTCATTCGGAAAGAACTGAGTCATCCTGCACAATAACAGTCATTATTTCTTTCCTCGCTCCTTTCATGGACATATGCACTCTTTATTTTAAATGAGAAAATATCAGTCTGTTTTGAATTAAACAGGATGCTTCTAATGGTTTTAAACAGCACCTCCAGCAAACAGAGGAAGTGAGGAAACCTCTGAAGCACATCATCCAGCCCCACAAATCCCACAGTTACACCCACATGTGAACATTTGCCAACACGTACAGGTGTCTACATGCAGGACCTCAACACACGTGCATGCAAATGACTATTTCTGTAGGTCATATTTCTTACAGCAAATGAATGTTATGAAATACTCTCAATATCCATAATACAATATTTTACATCATAAATATATGTCTTGAACTACACTTCCACCCATCATTTCAGAGGTGCATACCAAAAGCAGATTATCAGAGGGGTTGTGGGGATACACATAATTTATATGTTAAAACAAGTCCCCTACATTTTCCATTACAGTCAATAAAATGATAAAATAGTCCCTCCCAATGATGGATGAGCCTGCCCTCACCTTACTTTCAGTTCATTTTTTAAGTAAACCCACATTTCTCTGGGTAAATAAGAATATATGCGTTTGCCATCAACTGATAACCCCCACCACATCTTGCTTCGTGCAAGATACCCTTATTATCACCAGTTTGATTGATGGTGTTCACACCACATCAAGAATTCAGTAACTGTCATTTCATACAGTACAACGGAAATCTTACTTTGTCCTCCACCCTGCTTTTGATGCAGTCTTTATCATCCCAGCATCTCGTTTTAGGCAATTTGCTGAGTTGGGAAGGTAAGAATGGCAGTTAAGAAGGATACAAATAAGTTAAGGACAAATCAAGTCAAGGATGTAGATTAAGTGTTTCCCTGAGGGCTCCTGTCCTGTTTGTTACTCTTTGTGTGTCTGTTTGTTACTGGATTTTGTCTGCACGTTTTCACTGTGCAATGCATCTATGCAGGCAGGCATACATTGAGGCGTGTGCCTGCAGGCATGTGGATTCATCTAAGTGGAACTGGGGGCGGCTTTGGACTTCTGTATTTGTCTGCAGATCCTACCTGCAGCGAATCAGCTTGTCCCCTCTATGGTTTTGCTATTCAAACTGATAAGACAACCAGGATGCAGCAACCACGTCGGTTCCGTGATGGCATGGGGGGCATTTCCTGTTTGTGGACCGAACTTCTGTCATGTCCAGGGCAGGTATGTGTCAGCAGATCTAAGATAGCTGTTAAACCTCAAGCAATTATATATCGGATATTTCATTTTGACGTGATAATTGTTGTTTTATTTGAATAAGCGGCTGTGTTTCCTATGTTTGCAGAAGCTTTAAATTCGAAACAAAAAAAACTCTTGTTGAGTTAATCGTAACGTCATACATCTGCATGTACGGTGACTATTACCGGTTATGTGTCATTGACCCAGGTTCAAAACACCCATGCTTAGGGGGGAGCCAAACACACGAATGGACCAGTTTAAAAAAATCGAAGCTCTAATCGCCTCTGATCTAGACCACTGGCTGTGCAACCTTTACTTCCAGGTGTGTGCAATTAAATAACAAGTGCAAACATGTTGCTTTTGAAGATTCTTATCTGCTGTAAACATGCATATTGATAATTGTGTGCAAGTATGAGTTATGATTGTGAGTGAGGCATCATGTGTGGGTGTGCGTATGTTTTCCCTGTCTCTGAGTCTCGCCTCTCCTATGAAGTCAAAATGATGCATCTGCACAGTGTCCAATGTACCAGAATGCTAAAGCTAGTGAGAGAGCGGGCATCTTAACCAAACCGTAATGTTTTAAAAACAAAAGAAACTTTTATGTTATTCTGGACCAAATGTTGTAATCTTTATTGATGAGTAGCAACATTCCCAACCCACTACAAATCATTTTCTTTAAAAATGTTGCCTGTGCTACTTGCATGACATCTCTGTTTTTGGTTGTGCTTATGTTTGCAGCATGTTTGTATACTTGCTTGTCTTATGACTGTTTGAAGTACATGTGTTGTCAAAATGTTAAAGTTGTTTACTTTCTTTCCGATTTTTTTTTTTTGTGCCTATTTGCATGTGTCTTCTTAAGTTGCGGCCACCATAGATCATGGAAGATTGAGGTTACATTTTTTTATTCTAAAAACCTTTGGAAGAGCAACTGGATTGGCCCCAGAGAGCAAACAAGAACCACATCCTTCCCCTGCAATTCCGGATGCATTTGAGCTGATGCATTGATTAGATTAGTAAACATCTTAATTGAATTAAAAGCTAGAACAAAGGTCTCTGTCTTGGGTTTGTCTACTTAATTGTCCCCTAGACTGTGACATGTTGCTTTTATTACTGCATTATCATTGCCGTTGCTTTGATTTCTAAAGGATGTAAATAACCAGATTTTTCTACATTTTTTGCAGATGTATAACACAACTGGATCCACAAATTCAAGCTAATCACATTTATGTTTTTAATTTCATTATTTCATGCCATTATGGCACACTATGACAAATGCTAATAGTTGGCTATGGCTGCATTTTGATCACTAGCACCTGTAGTTTCATTACACACACATGCTGATTTCCCGACAAGCAATGGTGATGCAATGGAACGATATGAACATTACTGCTGGTGGCATTAACATGAAGAGCTTATATTAATTTTCACCAAAGCCATATGCAGACCTCTAAAACACAGTCCTGTGCGGTGTTGCAGGTGAAGCCGCTCCCCTCTGGAGCATCTGGGCGGCCAGAGCTCTGCATCACCTTATCAAAACCCCCTGTCATGCCCCAACTTGAGGTCCATCTTGAACAGCCCCAAAGCCAAGTACCACTGCACCACCAGACTGCGTCCCAAAATCATCTGCATCATCAGCCCATTCATTCACAGTCCCACTTATACCCTCAACAGCAACTGCATGCAGGGCCCAGCAGCAGAGCAGCAGATCCTGCTGTGGTACATTCTCACTGTGGGTCTCCCCTCCACCTGTCAACTGATTCTGCTTGCTCGTCTTCATCTCTGCCAGGTAGGGGCTCAATGTTAAAACCCCCCAACTATGCCACAGTGGGGAGAAAATGTCACCTATAATGTCACCAGCATTGGGATGAGAAGAATGACAGGCCTCAGTGTAAAGCAGCTCCCCACAGCAGTGAATGTGCTCGAGGGTAGGGTTGGGTGGAGACAGTGGGCCAAGGTTGACAGACAGAAGTCAAATCAAACAAACAATGTTTTTTCAGTTAGATTAGATGTACAACAACAGATACAGTGCATCGGTTTTTGATGATGCAGATTCATGTAGTAAGCACAAAATTGATAGACTTGAAACCTTCAGAGCAATTTGTTATCTGTCTGTCTGTCTGTCTGTCTGTCTGTCTGTCTGTCTGTCTGTCTGTCTGTCTGTCTATCAACACACACACACGCACACACACACACACACACACACACACACACACACACACACACACACACACACACATCATTTATTTGTAGGATTATTTACGTTTGACAACTACAAATTGATTACGCACTGTGCATTTTCATGATTAACACATCTTATTAAAGTTACATCCAACTTACAAAGCAGCTACTACTAATAATTATCAAGCTGTTCAGAATCAAGTTACAAGCTACATTTAAATGTAGCATTAAAATAACACATTAACACAGTGATTAGTAATCAATCTATTAGTAATCAATCTATTTACTTGTGATGAAGGAAAACTTCATTACAAACTTTTGAAACAGCATGTGTTGCATTTGACTCAGATCCATTCATCACAAATCTCACAATGCTAAAATTATCTGCACCATGATCCCTTAATTAGTCATATTCAAATGGAATCTCTTTGCCTATAGTACATGTGTCCATAGACACAGGAACACTGAAGGAAGGGTTTTAAATGAACAATTATTGGGGAGCTAACTGCCACATGGTTAGCATAGCTTCACAGAAAAAAGGAATGTTATTTGTGGCGGGCCCGTGATCCCTTTGCACTTATGCAATTTTCCTCTTGGTGATCTAGTTTCCTCCTGCTGTCCAAATACAGGTTGATTTGAGGCTTAGATTCCCTGGTGTGAAAATGATTGTATTTCCATGTTTCAGCCCTGTAGTGGACCTGGTGTACGTTGGGCTAAACTCCAATGTGATCCTGAATTAAATACATCAATCAAATGCAGTGATACATTTTTCTGATGTGGGTTTCCTACCTACCTGGTGGTCGAGGAGAAGCCATGGCATTACTGCAGCCACATCTGGACAACCTAATGACTTCTGTTGATGGCAATAAGGATCAACTTCTAATTTTAAAAAATCTAGTTAACTCAATCAACATAGCATAGCATAGCAACATACCATAGCCAGGAATCAAATGCAGACTCATTTGGTATTGATCTACCAAAAAAGCAAAAGTCTACTTTCTTTGTTATTAATACACCCCTCTTTTTTCATTTTCTTTTTTCTTTTTTTTTTTTCTTTTTTGCATGCACAGCTCATCTGTATTTAACAGTCCTCAAAAGTTTCTGGGGTGCTCTGCTTTAAACATCACACAGTCTTTTTAATTACAAATGAGTTGTGACAGGTCTGCTGGGTAGCACCCTGGCCCATTTTAAACGTGATGCTGGCTGACAGCTTGGCAGTGTTCTCCCAGCACTGAAACATGTGGAAGAAATTGGTCTTTTACATTTCACAGCTTGTCGCTTCCTCCGTTGACTGACCTGTGACCCCCCACAGAGATCCTAACACCCACAAGGGAAGTGTCCCCAACGAACTGACCGCTTTTCCAGCGAGACATTGAGAAAGAGAGAGTGAGGGAGGGAGGGAGGTACTCACTTTGGGAGATTTATGTCCTGCCTTGCAAGGTAAAATGTACTGGTCTTTTCAAATCACAGAGCTTCATACTCACAGGAACAGTATCCCACAGGTGAAGAGGTTGCTTGGGAAGTGAACCTGATCCACATGGGAAATAATGGATCAAAAGGTGTCCTGCACAACACATCATCCATACCATTTCCTAAGCTGACCTGACGTTTGTGCCTCATTTGCATACAGATCCATTCATTTTGCATTACATCAGTAGTGTATTATGGCATTCAGATGGGATGATTCTGTCAAGGCTGAAGGTAGTGATTGGGCGGACAACTTTAACCTTGCAAGAAATGGAAATCCAACTCATCACGCAGAAGAAGAAAAAAAATCCCTAGTTCCTCATTCCTCTGTCAACTTTGGAGGTTTCACACAGTTCCTTCTCATTTCATGTCTATGTCTCTGATGTGTGCTGAGTGAAGACAACTTTTTTTGTGCATGTGATTTGAGGATTTTCCTCATTACCCACTTGTCTCAGAATACGGACAAGTATAGAGAGACCCCTTGTCACTCCAATAACATACACAGCAGAGTTTGACAATGAGGCTGGAAGTTTGTATTCCTGAGGCCTCAAATTAATTAATCCCTACAGACAAATGGCAGTGCAACATGAGGTGTCTGTTACCGAGCAAAACCTGACATCCCAATCCATGAGAATAATGTTGCCATGTTGCGATGAAAAAAATCAGAAGATTTATGTGCCATTGTGTGCATGCCTTTTTCCCCCATTACTTGCCTTTGGATGATGATGATCTTAATTCACCTCAGTTGACTCGCTCAAGCATAATGGAGTATATCTGCCTTTCTAACGTAGATACTCCCCACAGGCACACTGGGTTAAGTGACCTTTCACATTAACTGAATGATCCAGTTACATTGGGTTTGTTTGAACCCAAATGACTAATTAGATTAACATCTTATTTCATGACCACATTTAGTGGATCTCTATAAACTCACAGATGATTCGGCCATTATTCTGTCATTTCTTCACTTTTCTCTTCACTTCACTTTTTTAAAATTTCTTTTTTATATATAAATACAACGTAACATCTATCCCCTTGAGCAGAGGTTGTGATTTCAAGAATTCCTCATCTGATGTCTTCTTTGGAGCACTGCCCTGCACTTTCAAGATGTGCTCCCCTCCAGGCCGATCCCAGTCATCAGTGTCTCAAACCACAGTGTTACATCATACCCTCTCAATCAGACCCACTCTGCATCCTGACGATTAATTCAACAATGTCTGGATTCCAAATGACTGGATTTAACCTTTGAAGCCTGTTTACAGACTGTTCTAACTGCACATGGGGGACAAACACACCCGAAGGTGACGGCGTCTCACAAAATACACTGATAATGCTCCATTTTTGTGCGATGAGAGAATTTTCAACCATCGAGTGAACATGATTGAGAAAGATCTGACTTTAACTGACCTAACCAGTGAGAGGAAAAAGTCTTGAAATGGCACACAGATATTTTAGTAAAAACGCAACATCTGTTCTGTCTTTTTCATGAAAAGGATTACAAGGAAAACAAACTCTTTTGCAAAATGACACCAAGTCCTTGCAGCTTCATAGCAACCTTAACACAAATCCCGACATGGACTCAAGAGTAATACGTGAGTCACTGACCTTCAATCCTTCTGTATCTTCGGACGAGTCGTCAGGCAATTACGGGCCTACGTGAGCAAGAACTGCAATCATGAAGTGGTTGCATCTCACTGGGAAGACGGTGATGGGGTCTTGAGAGTGTTACGGCCCTCGGGCTTTCTGCTTTTCTTGGCCTGCTTTTTTTGTTTTTTTTTTGTTTTTGGTTTTTTTGTGTAATCAAGAGCACAAAACAAGTGTGTTGAGTTATACATTTGTGAGGTATGCTCATTTTTGTTCGTGCATGTATGCAAGTGTCTATATATTAATGTCTTTGTTTATATGCCTTTCAGTGTGTGGGTGCAGTGTACGCACTGGCTGACCACGTGTGTGTGTGTTAGCCGGTCTTAACACCGCTCAGAGCGCAAGGGGATAGCAAGGAGTTTGTTGTTGGCCTTGAGTGCCCGGAGAGGCTGGAGTTGTGGCAGCTCCAATGCTCGGAGTTCACAGATGTAGCCCTCAGCTGTCGAAGCTGTCGATGATGTCGAAGCAGTCGATGCCGCCTCTGTGCTCATTCCGGTTCCGTAGCGGTTGCAAATTAGCAAGTGGGGCCCGTTGTAATGAATGTGTGTGTGACTGCTCAGTATAAGTAAGCATCCTAATTTATTGTGGTCCACGTCTATGAGTCCATGGCCGCTGTTGTTGTTGTTTGTTTCTAATAGAGGCTGAGTTGTGGTGATACGTGTGAGTAAAAGCCGCTGGCCATGGACTTCGATGCTATGTCTGCACAACAACACATACTGTACATGTTAAAGTGTAATATTTGTAGAAGTATATTCCTGCTTAAAATATTAACTCCAAATTACTATATCAATAAAAAGTAGATTTTTTTTAAAGTTACACATTTAGACTGTTCTATTATTTTCCTGAGTGACTGCACACTGAAAAAGTGTTCCCTCAGTTCGACACAAAACAGTGTCTCAGTTTGTGTCTCATGTGACCCAACTCCCCTCCATTATATGCATTTTACACATTTTACATGGCGATAATTTTCCTTGTTTTAATGCACTTCCAGAGAATGTAAAACAATTACCCTCATTTCCAAATGTAGGTGTTAAGATATGATCCCCACAGTTTACGCTTTTTTTTGGCAATATTTAAATCTATACACTGTCACAAAATTGAGAATACAGTTATGTAATATCATGAAAATGAAGAGAAATACTATTCTGATTACAGTACTTGGTAACTGTGGGGGCTTCAAATGCTTGCCAGCAAAGTAATTAAAAACTACATCTGTGTTAGGATGAAATCTGATTTCAAACCCCTTTAAAAATAGTGACAAATCTCCCTCTGCCATTTAAGTACATTTTAGATGTCAGATGGTTGTCTGATGTGTTGCCTGTATTTAAGTTATTATTACTGATATATTTAATCCCGCAGCAAGAGAAAAATTATATCATTGCAGAGGTTTCCATATGTATCATATAGATGTGACTGGTTCCACAGGGGGAAAAGTTTCACATAGTGAGATTTTTACATGTATCAAGCTAAGGTTTACTTAATTACAACCTCCAGGCAATGCAGGGACCCTTTTTTAAATTCTGTGAATGTTAATATGCTAAATAATGCAGATCTCTGACTCTTCAAGCATGAGACACACATCTGGTGGCTTACCATTTAAATTACAGGGGAAAAAAAGAACGAGGGTGAGGGTGGAAAAAAAAAATACTTCAAAAGTAATTTTCCAAAGAGGAGATGAATGAGAGACTGTATTACAACCAAACTTAATTTCTTTTTCGATTTTTCATCATTTCTAATTGCATACATTAGGGCACTGAGGCTGGTGAGGTTCAGCTCTAAGAACGAGGGATGACGGAACAGAGGGAGCTCCGTGAATGAACAGGCCTGCTTGTATCGCAGCAAAATAAGCCTTTAAGCTCTAAAAAGTCAACATACACTTATCCTGACTCCTGTTAAAAACCAAGCTATACAAATACTATAGTAAACATGATGAAACAAACCAGTATTCGATTAAAAAATGAGTGGTGTCTTATTGCTAACAGCATATTTTTTAAGTTAATTGTCAAATAAAAAAAAAATCATATGTCGATCCTTTAATTGGCTTTTATAAATGAAAACATTTCAGTTTTTATTGTTGTCTTTCAAATGGTTCAGTCTGTGTTTTTGTCAATTTCCATGATTTCTTTTGGAATGATCTTGAGATTTCCTTTCTTTTTATATAGTAATTTGCTTTTATTACTTAGCCACCCTTGATCCTAGCTATGATTTCCAGATGTGGTTGGCAAAAAGAAAACAAACACAAACATCAAAATTTTTTTCCACACTTTGTTCTCTTTTCTGGATGCAGGGAAGAATTGTTCCTCAGGAGCCATTTCTGGAAACATGGGAGAAAAGAGCGATCCGTGCAGGGAGAAAGTGGAGGGTGGGATTCTCTACAAGGTAACACTGTGATTTAAGGGAAAGTGTTACCACCCTTGAAATGAGCACCCTCTCTGTTTTTCCCTTCCCTTCCCACCCCTTTCTGCACCCCTACACACACCTCTCCGGCTTATTATCTGAGATTTGTCAAAATACATTTCACACTAACAGGTATTTTTCAGCCTTCAAAGCCATTTTTGATCTGCTTGACAAGCCAGAGCAGCTCAAATTCTGTGAAATCAGCAAAGCCAGCCAGGTCTTCCTTTTTTTTTTTCCCCGAGCTGCTCTAAACACGCCTCTTCCTGTGCTACAGAGGACTTAAGCTAAATGAATCAAAGCCTGCATGTTACCTGCCATACTTTGAAGTGGTAATTGCAAAATTACTCTGTGTGCTGATGTGGCATTGCTGCCGCCCGGTCCATCCCTGTCATTGTGCCTTTTGTTGTTGTGATGCTATTATTGAGGTAGTTAGAGGCCTATGAACAAGTCACAGTCACACACACACACACTCACACACACACACACACACACACACACACACACACACACACACACACACACACACACACACACACACACACACACACACACACACACACACACACACACACACACACACACACACACACACACACACAGACAGACACACATCCACCCCTACTCTCTTCTAGCTCTCCAAGTCTTTATTCTTACTAACCTCTTTTCTACCGATGGGTAAGAGGTTTCCCAGACGACCCATTAATCAGAAATGACCTCTTAAATAAATGAGTTTGTTGATGTGAGGTTTTATTTCTCTGCAGCCCCTGTAGACCATGTCTTTTTTTTCCATCTTCACCATTTGGCCTTATCTTTAAAACCTTCCTAACTCTGTCAAATGTCATAGTGTGGAACCCAGTTGTCTAATGATTAAGTGAAGTGATCTCCAACCTGCCCCAGCCTGGGAGCACCATGGATCAGATTTCAACCCTTCAACCTGCAGTGCAGGCCTAATTAAAATGAATTTTCTCCAGGCGACTGCTTTGCCCACAGGGCAGGAATCCAGCTCTATACAAAATCGTCTCTTAAGGTATTGCATTAAATTTATTGTGGGGAGACATCGCAGAACATTGCGGTTTATATATCTCCTGCATTTTTTCTCTCTCTCTGCTTTCTTTCGCACTCCTTTCCACCTTTTTATTGTGATCATCATTCTGGAATCCAAGCTTGCTTTGGCAAAGATTGCACTATGAAAACGGATGGAGGTTTTATGGGGTCCTGCCCATTTACTACTTCCTGGGCTTAGTTTATCTCAGAAAAAGAGAGAGAGTGAGTGAGAGAGAGAGAAAAATGAAAAAAATAAATGGAGAATGGTACAGTCAGATGGGAAGAAGACGGAAAGGGGTTGCTTATTCCAACTGTGGAACTCATTAACATACATCATTGAGTATTTCACAACTTCAAGCAGAAAGGCACTAAGCCCACCCAAGGGCAACACAGGCAGGGCTGACAGGGCCAGGGAAAGCAAGGCGTTAACATGTTGGCGGCTTAACAAATAATATCTGCTCCCGAGTACCTTGGTGAAATATTTAAAACCCCACTTCCTAACTCCATTTGACTGTGTTTATGACGATGACAGTAAACAACTTGCATGGAAAAAAACAGTGCCAGCTGCTCAGATATCACATATTTAACACCACCGTCACTGTACACATGTTTCCCAAATGAACTCAACTTGAATGATGGCATGCCATATGCGATTTCGCCGTCATTCTTGTCTCGTGTCAATTGAGGCGCGGTTGAGATATAGGAGAGGCTCCAAAGTGCCACGCACACTGTCACTGTCACCGTGTGCATCCCCCAAGATAAATTCAGAGGCCTGTTTCCTGCTTTGATTACAAATGACATCCGCATGTGTTCTCCCCGATTTCTGCTCCTCACAGAAGAAGCCAATCAAGAAGACAAATAGCTGCGGCCCCAGCATGAGCGGCAGCAGCGCACCGCCTCGGCAGGCAGATAAACAGAAGATGCAGCCTTCAACAGAGTACCTCTCCACGGAGGAGATGGAGGAGTATACATTCTCCCTACAGTAAGTCTCATCACACATTATCCCACCTCAGTCTCACAAAACTCAAATGTGAAGAAAAAAAAGAAACGAGGGTGAGAACGGGTTCATACACAGCATCAAGCGTGCAGAGAATAAAGCACCTCCTGCTAAGATACAGTACAGATACAGTAGTCACATGTTTTTTAATGGGAATCCTGACTAAATACAGTTTATATTTGCCGTAGCTTTAATCTACTATGGCTCCATTACAATAACTCAACATAAAAAGTTAAGCACTTATAAGAGCTTAACTTTCTCTTGGAGAAAAAAAGGTTACAAGTAGTAGTAAAGTTCTACTAACCATGACAGCTTATTTTTCTCATACATAAAAAATAAATGCCTCCTTTTTATGCTAAAAAAACATTTTTACTCTCATGTATGAGCTAATACAAAGTCAGTGAATGACAAAAAGCAAACAAACAAAAGAAACAAGTAATGCGCTTTAATTTAAGATAATTTCATTTGTATAAATATCTCATATGTAGAAACCAAACATTACTCAACTTTTACCCATTATGTCACCATGTGGTTTATTTGCTTCATCTTCTTTACAACAAAATACAACAAAACAGGTTTCGAAAAAGTGTGTTTTACTCTTTGCTGTAGCTCACAGCATTGCTTTTAATGAGAAAATGTGGATGTATGAAATACAAACAAAAGAAAGAGGCACAAAATTTCAAACACCTTGGCCAAGTGCATTAAAAGCAACAAGGTGCTGCACCCTGTGCCCATGGAGCATTGGAACCAGCTAAAAGCAAAATTGCTTATTTCAACAAAAATGGGTAAGGTATTTGTTATTATTCGAACGTGAATTAGAGTGGAGGCGGGACGGGATGGGGGGTGCGCAAGAGACAGAGAGAGGGAGAAAGGGAGTCCTCCCTGGAGAGTTTAAAGTAACTCATGTTTCCTCATTTCTGGAAGTCGGTAATTTATAGCTGGTGGTCACATATTAAACAAGATCAGAGACTGCTCCCTCACATCTTCTGAGCATACTGGGGGAATTCAAATGATTACCACCATATCCCATCAACAAATGACGACACAGGGACTGTCTTGAGGGAGCGTGAACACAAAAAGAACAGAGAACCCAGGCAGTCTGCACACAAAGGGACACAATTAAATGGCTTTCACAATTATGCATAGTGCTGCTTTTTTACCTTTGAGCGGTCGAAGGGTTCCATGAGGTGAGACAGTTATAAATATGATTGCACTGAGCAGTAGCTTCAGTGATGCCCTGTGAAGGTGCCACCATTGACTATATCTTTACAAGCAGACACATTTCAGTATCTTGATGGTGAAGGCTGCCTTTTTGCCTTTGTCTAATCACAACATTAGAAAGATATGATGACAGTGTTCGCTTTTGCAAAGTCATGCCTCGATTTATCTTTCCCAGCATGCTGTTTGTCTTATTTTGGGCATCTCTACATTACCTGAGGACTGACAGATATGCCAACAAAAGCATTTGTTTATCTATTCTTGTATTTTATTTTGTTTACAATACTGACGTCATTTTGGAGTTTTGTTTGGGTTTTTGTGTTTGCATGTTTACATGCATTTGTACACATGCATGGTACTGTGATTGTGTTTATGTGTGCATAATTTCTGGTCCTATCTGCATACAGTATGTGTGCACATGGATGACTGTGTGCATTCATCTTATGTGGGATGAGGACTCATCCTGCAGTGATTGAGGGATATTACTGCCATCTATTGAGCCATAAGAGACTGAGCTCATTGGAATTTTTTATAGGGCGTTCTGACACAAATGAACAAATCAGTTGCCTGTATATTATTAAGCAAATCGCTGAATAGCAAAAATTAGTCCGGATGATTTGAGGGTCGCAGAAAACCACACAATGGATTTACTTCAAGTCACACTGAGCAGTACTTTATTCAACAGGTGAATTCAATGAAAAGCAGTGTGTTGGAATGAAGCATTTTCATTGTGTGACAGCTCCACAGTGTTCAGACATAAACTTTTCATGCACTGCAGGCTCTAGCTGCGGGTGTGTAAGAGATAATGACCTAAGAGCAGCTTCATTGTCTGCATTGTCAAAGGTATGGCTAGAGTTTGTGTGAATGCTTCTGATGACTCCTAGATGTCTTTAATGTATCATTAATTATTTTGTTCCTGGCATCACATCAGTAATTCTTGCAAACAGAACTAATAATTACTGAATGTTCTAAGAGCAGCTTAGGTGTCTGTTACATGATTTTATACATACATTTTATTTTAAAGTTTTCAGTTCTGATCAGCTTCTGTCTGAGTGCTTGGAGTTTAACTAGATGGTCGTCGTCTGTTTGACTTATTTGAAGTTCCCAGATGATCACCTGCAAAGAACATCTACACATTTAAAATAGAAAAAAAGAATCCTGCACAGTACATGGATTATATTAAGCATAAACCATAAATTAGAATTTCAAAGACAATGCAGTCTGCCTTAAACTGCAAGTATTGACAATAAAAACTATGAAAATAAGCCAAGAATGATTCTTATTCTTTTTTTTTTTAGTTCCTGTGCTGCTGCAATCTGTTTGAACATGCATGAAAGACTCCTGCCGACCTTCCAGCTTTTTTGATGTGTACTAGTGTAATCTTAACCACCTTTTCTCTCACACACTAGTGCTGAGAAAAATCAAAGGGCCCGATTCAATACGACTGTTGTAATTTGATAGGGCCAATTTAATGCTTTCGGATGGTGTAGCAAGTACTTCTCGCAAAGGTAAACATGGCAACACTGAATTAATTTAGGATCTTTAGAGCGGTGGTAGATTTCTGTTACCAGCCTTCATGCAAACATTTGAAGCCTTATATGTATATAAAACATTTTCTTTACATAAACTGGCCGACATTAGCATTTTTTTCTCTAAAAAAACTTATTCATATCACTCTAAATGAGCTAAATTCACATGCAACCATGATTGCTGTATGTTGCCTCTACTATTGTGTCTCACCAACACCACCCAACTGTTTTTTTTCACTCTGGATGTGCAAAACCTGTTGTAATCAAAGTAATTCTCACGTAGAAATTAGATCTAATTAGTCAAATTATCAAGATTATAATTACATTGAAATATACCCCCTAAATCTCACATCAATTATAGTATGTGTGACTTCTCCTGATCGGATACATAACGAGAGAGACAGTGGAGACAAAGCTGTGTGTGAGGAAGAACAGAGGCGCATGCACATCCTCCAGAGGTCGAATGACTGCACAGCCAACTCTATCTGTCCCCAATGCCCTTATTCTGAAAGGCTGTGCAGCCATTTGGGTATAACTGTCACTTTAACCTTATTGAGTTTTTTGTATTATCAGAACTATTTTGTTAATGAATCTGATTTTAGTTCAGTTACATCATGATTTTCTGTTTCCACATGATGAGTCAACCTCCGTGAATTTTTCACATTTTCTGGACTTTACCAGTAGTAGAAAAAAAAAATTGTACACTGAGAAGTCTTCAGATGTAGAAGTAGTATACATAAAAAATACGCAGACTTGCAAAGTATACTATGGTAGTGGTAAGGCACTATAGGTGCACCAGCAAAACACACATGCACAGACTGTTCTTGTTGTGGAGTCAGAGGGAACACACTGACCTAATTTCCCCCAGTTAGCTCGCCTCGTTGGGGACCAACAATCCTCTCCGCCCGTTTCCCCCAACCGAGCCCATCCGAGCACTCAATCGCTGTGTGTCTCCTTCTATCTTTCTGTGCCCTCCATCTGTTTGAGTGTGTATACATGCTCAAGTGTGACATTAGCAGTAAAGTGTGCAGCTATATTGTTCAAGGCGGCCCATCTGCATTGGTCTTCTAATTACACGGGAAACATTCATGGCGTGCACCCTGCAGTGTCATATGTTTACTAAAGAACCATCATAAAGAGAGAGAAATATCGGCCTGCAGTTACAGACAGAGAAAGAGAGAAAAAGACACCTGAAATGAAAAAACAAAACAAAACAACTACCTCCACTCTGTCAATCCCCTGCATACTGCGGCTCTGATTCACAACCCGGCTCAAGGGTCAATCAATTCTGATGTAATGCTGGTTGCAGAGGTGGGTGGAGATGGCAGTGTGGTTCACCCCTGAGTCTCCAGTGCTTTCCAAGGTTCTTTCCTGTGCTGAGGGGGCAGGAATGTGTCTTTGGTGCATGAATGTGCAAGTGCTTGCATGCATATGTGAAAGAGAGGCCCCTGGCTACCTCGACCGGAGTGCACGTTAGGGTTGTCTGCGGCCAGACGCGCCATGGGTCATTTATGATCTCACACATACACAATCAGCGAGCTACTTCCTTTATGGAGATCTGAGCTGTCAGCTCCCTGACAGGCTAATGTTGCAATGTGATTGGTTAATCTGCAGTGATGTGGGTGTCAGTTAGAGCTGAATGCGGTCCCATTGGTGGTCTGCATTAAATTAATGTAGTTCCCATAGACATGCAAAAGAGGCTGGTTGGGGGAAGGGGATCAAACACAGGAAAAATGACAGGAACTATATGTGATAGTGTGCGAATGATTGTGTGTGATTTGAGCCTGAGAGACTGTGTATTTGTGTTTGTGTGCACAAGCGAGAGGAAGGGAGCCGGGCCAGAGGTGACACACTTGTTCCCCGGTCTGATCAAAGCATCTAAAATAGATGGCAAATGTCAACAAACAGCTCCCCAAGAATTCAAAAGCAGACTGTTTCATGTAGATACATGAAGCCAACACAGTGCAGTGCAGATGCACTCAACCCTACGCAAATAAATATGAACTTTTAGGAAAATAGCATTGACAGGCAGCTCTAATAATGTTACTGACAGGTTGTAGATGTCAGTGTAATCAGGATTTGATTCATGGGAATATTTGTGTATTTTTGAGCATGACGTCATCGGCACCTATTTTAGCTGTAGTCAGATTAAAAGCAGAATATACTTGATTTAGAATCACACAGAATTTATGGAAAGAGTTTGTCTTTGACATTTGTTGTTTTGATGCATGCACACACGCACACACACACATACAAGCACACACTGCTGTAAGATTTGAGTGATATTTCCACACGCACACATTAACAACACGAAAGACAATTGTGAGGCAACATCTTCAAGAGACCTTTTTAATAATACATTGAGAACTGATTTGATTCTTAGTCTGCACTATTATGCTAAATGGTCATGTTTCAGCACAGGAAAATTTATTTAGCCTTGCTCTCTTTGTCCGACACAAACTTACATGCCCTCCACATACACACACGCTACACACAGTCTACTTGCCACATAATTATTTCCTCTCTCTCTTTAATTCTGTCTTTATCTCGCTTTGTCTGCCTCTAATTTTCTCCATCTTCCTATCTGCGCCCTCTCCTCATTCTCCGTCTGCCTCTATCTCTCTGGTGACAATGTCCTGCAGTTACGAAGCAAGGTCAGAGAAGTGGAATCCATTTAAATACTGATGCAAGTCTCTGGAGGCCTATACCCAGCCTCCACAGTACTCATCCCTGTACACCTCACCCAAATTGATGACTAGAGATGAATAATTCTTCTTATAGGTGTTAGTATTTATCCAGCATTAATAACCCAATTTATTACACATACACTGGCACTGGGTTTTGAGTGATTTCTTACTCAAAACTGTTTACAGAGAGAAAAAACTGTGACCTGTTCTCCACTGTAGTGGATCCTGGTCATAGTCGTAGCAGATGAGTGTGTAATAAGAGCCTGGGAAGTCCCTGTGTGTTTTTTGATCCCAGGTGCATCTGCATTTGAAATGTTTCCACCCTGGTTTATAGCGCACCAAGGGACCTGCCATTTCCATGTTTTAATCGGCTCCCGTACAAAGTCAGTCGTCCCATAAAAACACCACATGTTGCACAGCAGTGAAAAGGATAGCTCATGTATACATCTAAACTATTCCAGAGGGTAAAACACATTTGTTTCAGGAGAGCTGTTCTTTTGCCAAAGCAAAAATCACAAAGAATTCCCATCTGTAAAATTATATTTCTTGAATGGTTGATGAGTTTCATTGCTTTTCTCTGACCATATGTGGCATGATAGTAGAAAAATGCTACTCTCTTAACCGTATGGTAAATAAAAAAAGGATAAGATATCATGTTGTTGCCACAAAATGACCCTGACTGCATGTTTACATTATGTTGAAAGAATTGCGTCATATTTTTATACTCTTTCACTTTTTTCCTCAGAGTTAGATTGCCACAACTCTCACATCTGTGCGGTAAATAAGCTGGAGCCAGCTGCTGGTTGGTTTAAGTTGGCATTAAGAAAAGAAAAAAAACATGGTCTGGCTCTGTCCTCAGGAAACAAATCCCCCCTAAAACTCTCAACAAGTTATATTTCAGTTTTATTTTATTTTTAATTCATGCATAAAAGCATAAATTTAGAGTTATATTCTTGGCAGGGCACAATACTTCTTGTCTCAATTTTGCCCTTGGTTGTGAGGAATTTAGTAGAAATAACCAACCTACTGCTTCAGACATTATAAAATAAGTGTATTTGCAGTTATTGATCATAATCAGAGTACCATTTTGAATTTTTGTCTGGTCGGATTGCTGTGCATACACCATGATGCTGACATATTCCTTCCAAGATTATCTTTGTGTTTCATGGTAATTCTGGTATGATGTTCAGTTTCTGTGATCTACATATCTATCTGCTTGTGACTTGTGTGTTGATGTTGCAACTTATTCTCTTCTGGTCAATCAACAGAATGAGGTGCTTGTCGCCTTTTTCATTGCCCTTTTGTGCTTACACTTGACAACTTCTCTCACATTGTAAGAATAAGCCGGTGTCTATATGCCGAACACGGATACCTAATTAAGTGGAACATTCTTTTTTCACTGCAGTTCATTAAACTCTCCTTCCACTCTCTGTCAGCTGCAAATAATTCTGAATAATTTGGTGGTGCATCATTATTGTATTTTAATAATATGTTGATGGACTCTGCTGCTGAGTCACTACTACATTATTCTCTTTTAACTACAATCCAAATACCTGCCACTGTGCTCCAATTTTGTCAATGAAACTCTCTACTCTTGACAAGGTTCTCTATAAAAAAAAGTGCTTATAAAGTCCCTAAATTTTGAATACATGTTGTTGGAATTATTACCATTGAAGGAAAAGAGAGGGAGTGTCAAGGATGAAGTACATTGCCTAATCTGCAGCTTTTTTTTCAGTAAATAAAACTTCTCGTAACAGGATATGAAAATGACTCAATTATCTAAAGGCCTGCAGGCATTCTGTATAGTGCTTTGTTACCTGTGCCAAGGAGGTTGCTTTTGTTGGTTTATCAGCAGGACTGCATAAAAGTTGACAGACTTCTCAGGCCGGAATGTATGTGTGCATGTATGTATATACATATACATATACATATACATATACATATACATATACATATACATATACATATACATATACATATACATATACATATACATATACATATACATATACTTTCTATCTGTCTGTCTGCACATATGAACGTTGGTGTGTGTAGGTATGTACTGTGTGTGTGTATGTGCGTGTGTGTAGGTAAATGTGTGTTTATGCTTAAAATATGTGTGTGCAGACATGCAGTGTGTATATTATGTGTGTGTATGTATGTATGCCCTGTCCTTCCTTGCTGTTTCCTTTACTTCACAGTGATATGACTTGTGTCTTTCATATCACCACAAAGTAAGTTCCTCGAGTTTTTATTTTTAACTTTTATTTTTACAAACTATAGTATGCCACAGAGAGGACTTGTAACCTACAGAGGCCAGATGAAAGATACTGTCACAGTCCAAAACGAATGCATTATCAACATTCTTCAAAATTGAAATTTAAATAAAGATGGGGTATCTGCAGTCCTATCTCCAACACCTCAGATAATCACACTTGCATAATCACCTCAGTACTTGTGCATCTGGGCCACTGAGAAAACAATCACATTATCTGTCAATCTTTTAAGTCTATTTTCACACTGTATCATTCCTTTCTATTTTTACTCCATCAGGAAACCATTCTTTGACGATATGCTTTCGGTGTATTTATAAACAATGCCGGTGGCCTAAATAAAAAAGTGACAGAAAATAACTTAATCCTCACAATAAAGGGATAAGTCCGATACTTAAATGGCCTCAGACTGGAGGGTTTAAGCCATCAGGGCAATGCAGAAGGATTCTCCCCTGCCCTGGAGCATTCTCACCACAGACCTCGTATTTAAAAATTAACAGTCCTCCCTCTGCTCCTCTCTCATTACCTATGCCATCTCAGAGGTTTAATACTTGTCCGTACTTGCTATTTGTTCTATTTTAAAGGGAACCATCTCACCTTAGTTGTCATCTTGTGGGACATAGCCTGGGAACACCAATCTAGGATCTGGTTCCTGCTCCAGTGGTTGACAGATACATGCTAGTTAAATCTGATTTACAGGTGTTGGCCCTCAACGACGAAAAGTTTATAGAGGAGAGTAATTCCCTTTGCTGTATGCTTTGACAACAGAAGAATGAAAAACAAACATATCAAAATCTAACAAGGGGACTACTTCTGGATGAGGTTTCACAAAAATCAAATGCTCCACTTGGTATTTTGTGCCAGTGGTTTATTGTTGAGGTGGTTGGTTTAATCTCTGGACTCCAATGCCACATGCTATCAGCTGTTCCAGAGACAAGCTGTCATACTGGACTGAAACATCCTTCATTCTTGAAAAATAAAAAGCCTAAAATCCCCTGCCTGTCCTTCTCTTTGTGTATTGTATTTTGTGTAATTGGAGGTGCCATAATGACATCAGTTCAGTGGTGATAACAGATTTCACATCATGTTACCAGTTGCCATCGGAAAAGGCCGCCACAAGAGGACATCTAAAAATATTCGTCTTTCATGCATCATCAATATCCTCATTACATGAAAGATGGGCGTCAGGTGGTGTTTACTGTTTTTCGTTTAATGTCACATGACAGGGTAGCATCTTGCCTGTGACACACTGCTTTTTTTGTCTACTCTGTAATTTTGCTTTTGCACAAGTGCAGAAAGCAGCTTTATGCCACACAGTAAAGCGAATCATCATAAAGCATGGAGCAGAATTAAAGTGTCTTTGTCAAAATCACACTGGGTGTCTCATGAACGCTAATAATAGTGCAGTGATGTTAAAGTTGTTTCTATTGTCTGTGTGATTATTTATGTTAGTGTGTTTGTGTTAACATCACTAACACGTCCCGCTCTGTGTTGAGTTTGCATGTTCTCCCCGTGTCTGCGTGGGTTCTGTCCAGGTTCTCCGGCTTCCTCCCACCTCCAAAACATCTGGTTCAGATTAATTGATCGTTTCCAAATTGACCGTAGGAGTGAGTGTGTGAGTGCGTGGTAGTCTGCAATTCTGTGTGGCTATGTGGTGCACTGGCATCGCAGCCAGAGTTTCCCCCGCCTCATGCCCTAAGCCAGCTGTGATAGACTCCAGCTCCCAGTGACCCGCGACGGCGGATAAAGCGGTAGAAAATTGATGGATGGATGGATATTTCAAGCAAAACAACTGTAAACACAGCCTTCAAATAATGGAATGTAAATGTAAATAAAAAGCAATACTTATATTTTAATTCTCTTTACTTCCTGTCAACATCTTATAAGCACAGCATCTCACTGACCTGACACAGAAAATATAGAATATACATATTTGGAGTAGTTCATGATCTCCGCAGCAAAAACAACCGATAATTGATATTTTTTTATCTACTCCAGTTCATTTCAGCCATGCTTGTATACTTCAGAGTTGAAACTGCTGACTGAGTGTTCTGAATGAACGTTGAGTCCTCCCACATGTGCTGTGCGCTGCACCACAGCTCTCATGTGCATCCACTAAGGAACTTGATAACTTCAAATAATTGAATACTTCAGAGGGTGTACCCAGCACACAGGAACAGCAACGATGATGTTTTTTTGTTTCAAGTATAACCATGTGATGGCTCATATTTCTGGTGCAATATAAGCACAAGGAAACACAACGGTATATTTCGATGTAAGTCTAGACTAATTATTTGGGGGTGGATGTCAGGCAATGAAATTGATTCTGCTTTTTTTTTTCTGATTTATTATCTTAAGGCGGTCTACCGTTTCCCCTAGATACATACTACAAAGTGAATTATAACTGTGCTCTGGGACACAGTGGTGAGACATGGAGATGTCCACAGGCTAAGGCCTTAAGTCACACCGATGCTAACCATAGCTCTTCTGTGTATATCTACTTTAGCCTTGGTCTAATTATTGTCAGCTACATGATGGAGGTCATCAGGGATTGTCTTGGATGGCTTGTTGAAACTGTAATGCCTTTCTCTGCATCTACCTAAACACACTAAATTGCTACACAAACATTCATAATTGAGTATTGTGTATGGTGTGTATGATCTTTTTATAAGAGACCAATATAAGCCCAAAACATTTGTCTTTCCTTTCCTTTCCTTTCCTTTCCTTTCCTTTCCTTTCCTTTCCTTTCCTTTCCTTTCCTTTCCTTTCCTTTCCTTTCCTTTCCTTTCCTTTCCTTTCTTTTCCTTCAAAATTCCATCTGTGCCCTGGAAATGAAAGGGAATAGTTGAGCAGGCCTGACAAAGGGCGGCACAGAGAAGGCAGAGGTGCTGAGGGAAGCTGAGCTTTGCTGGAAGGGATTCCTATCTGTTTACATGTTGGTGTACAAGAGAAAGCATTTATGTTCATGTGAATGTGTGTCAATTTGATTACTCCACTGGAGAAAAGTAACCAGCATTTAAAAACTTAATTCTCTGCATGTGACTATCCTATGATAACAAAGGCATATATTTTATCTTGTCTTACATTTTAATACTATATGTGATGCAAAGAAATTAAGGTATTTCTTGCTAGTTTTAGGAGGAGTTAATGGATTCTACTCAGATTCATTATTGTGTTCATAAATGTTACTATTAGTGAATCAGCACATCTGATTCTCTTTGGTCTAATAACAGATCAGTGCCGGCAGGATCTGGCACCTGCCCCTCATGCCTGTCCGACCGGGTCCGCCTGGCCCTGCGCATGCTGCCATCCGAGCTGGGCCTGCCGTTGCCGCAGCAACAACCGCCGCATAGAAGCTGGCGTGGCTCCGTTCAGCAGCTCGGCCTCATTATACCGCTGCTGGCTTTGATGTGGTTTGTGAGGCTCTACCTGCATTACTGCAGCCAGTGGCTCTACCTCCAGGCCATCGCAGTTCCTGTCAACAAGTGAGTTTGCTTCCTTTGAAATCACCCTGCACTCACACACACACACACACACACACACACACACACACACACACACACACACACACACACACACACACACGCATGCACGCACGCACACACACACGCACAAACACACAAACATACACACACACACACAGACAAAGCGGATGGATGTGGGGGGTATATGGATGCAAATACACGCACACACACACGCACGCACGCGCGCGCGCACACACACACACACACACACACACACAAACACACACCCAGACATACACCAAAACTACTACTACTTTGCTAGGAGACACATTGCTCCTGACATAAATCCCTTTACAAGGAGAGAAGATGCAGTCATAGATTACTGCTGGGCACATGTACATTATAACTAAATACAAACACACACACACACACACACACACACACACACACACACACACACACACACACACACACACACACGCACACGCACATGCACACACGCAAATTAGGGGACATTGAGGGGTTATGGAGCAGAGGATGGGCAGCACAAGGGTGTGTGTGTGTGTGTGTGTGTGTGTGTGTGTGTGTGCGTGTGTGTGTGTGTTTGTGTGTGTGTGTGTGTGTATGTGTGTGCGTATGTGTGTGGTTACACCCAAATCATCTGCTGAGAATCCCCCCATTAACATTTTAACAAGACTCTTTCAATATTAACAAACCATTGCTGGGGGAGTTTGCTCATTTCACCACACAGCTTAAAGTCCCAAAAGGCTACATTATTTGGAAGGAATTTATTGTTATTATTTGGTACACAGCATCGATAATAAACGGCAATAAGATGCCACAGAACTGTTAAATCCCATTTCAATGGCATATGGTGCTGATTTAATTCATCATAATAAAACAAGCTGGCTGCAAACACGCATGCAAGCAGGCTTTTATTACAGTAACAAGAGGGTGCACACATCATGCGTTAAATCATGGAAAGTTATAGAGAAAGGTTGAAAAAAGAAAGAAAATTCAGCTGGATGAAAAAAGGATGGACTGAGGGCGTGAATGGGAGGTGAAAAAAACAGAAATGCGGAAACAGAGGGGGTCAACGGCAGATGACAACTTCCACATGTCCGAATATGCTGCTCTCCCTCCAAGCAGTTCTCTCTCCGTGCAATGGTCAGAGCGTGTGGTGCCCAGCGAGAGAGAGACTGACTGAGAGAGGGTGGGGGCAGTGTGACAGTCAGAGTGGTGTGTTGACAGGCACCCCTCCCTCTCTGGCTTAGTCTGTGTTTGGCTCCTCCATCCACCCTCAGACTGAAAGTGTTCCTATGAGCTGTGCCACATCAGTCACCTAAGGGTCCTCCTTTCAATACTTTTGAATTTTTCTTCTTTTTTTAATAAAAAGAAAAGAGTAAAGTTAGTAAAACAGATATACTCAACCAAAAGTAAGTGTTAAAGTTCTCATTATGCACAATTCCCTGCCACTGTCTGTATGTTATTATGGATTATATTATTGGATTGTTATTGCTGATGTATCAATGTGTAGGCAGCAATTTTGCTGGGTCAGGTAAGGCCATTATTAACTATATATTTTTTATTTTATAAGTGTAATTTATTACAAAGTTTTATAGTATTTAAAATCTTATCTGCAAAAAAAAGCCAGAACCTGTTACTGTCATGCAAACTGGGTACTATTACCCAGTACTGGGCTCTGGTCACTATTATAAAATAGTAGTGGAGTTAAAATATAAAGTGACAAGAATGAATATACTATTACCTCTAAGTTGTACATAAGTGCAGTGAATACAAACATTCTGAAATTATTGTTAAAGTTTTGACATTTTCAATACATATCCTACCAGAAGAAGTAAAGAATTTGATTTGATGTGGAATGACGCCACCAATCACACACCGCAATCAAAAGTATTAAACTGGAAAGTTTCATAGTATCATATCAAGATTCACTATAAATCAAATATTTCCCTGTCATTTGTGGAATGAGAGTTCACTTTGTAACTTATCAGAGAAACATAAAACAACATTAAACTCCTGTCTGTTCTTGTCAGTTATTGAGGCAATCTCCACTCTGAGAGGACTTTTACAGGATTGGGTTTGTGCTTTAGGAGATTTGCATCAGATAAAACACCAATGGACCTCCACTGTCAGATTAATGGACAGGATCTGAGGCTCTTGGAGCAAATCAGATGGAAATTAATGAGCAAAAACTGAACCTTTCCTCTCCTTCCACTCTCTGCCTCCTCCTGACTGATGGGAAGATTAAGAAACTCATGAGGCTTGTGGTAAATGGAGGAGTCTAACCTACAATAGGGGGCTACAAAAAGCTGTCTCAGGTTTCCATCTAATTCATATTAATGCAGGTAATAACAATGTTAGATCTATGGTATTTTCTCTTGCAAACAGAATTTTTCTCAGATATTATGAAACAAAGTTTAAAAAAAAAAAAAAAGTCATTTAGAGAAATGCATTAAAGCAGCAAATTATAGCATAATTTAACATAACACTAATTAAATATGATGGAATCAACCACAAACAATAGAAAATAGTGTGTGAATTGCTGGAACCAGCCCCTAAGCTGCAAAGCATCACAAACCCAAATTTACTACATGCATATTGACACATGCACACACTTCACACTCCGCTTCCTCTCCTGCCAGATTCCAGTTCCACGCACACACAGTGGACATCATCTACCAGAGCTCTTTGCTCCACACCCGGGAGGAGCTGGTGATGGTGGTGGTGGGTCCCCTGACCTTGAACGTAGTAATGTTCCTGCTGGTTCTGATCAGATGGGGCTGTCAACAAATATTTGGCTCACTCCCTTCCTTCACGTCAAAGTTTATCATGGCACAGGGAGTGTGGACAGTCCTCGACCCCCTGGCAGTCTTTGCAGTGGATGCCATCCTCGGGGTAAGTCACTTAAAAATAACTTGGACACTTGTGCACTTTAAATAGGAGTTCACTTTATCTTGGCAAAGTGACTTTAGATCACAAAAAGAGGGGGGTGAGAATGAAAATAAGCAAGGTTGGATGGGCGTCTTTTTTTGGCGATGTGTTGAATTTTGTCAGTTAAGAGTGAAAAGATGTGGACTGTTCACAGCCAAGACCCCTTCAGGGACTAATGTGGGAGACATTCACTGATTACATAGAACTGTAAATGTGACGTCACACAATTTATAAACAATTAAACATGAAAACATTAAACAATCAATCATATTTGGGATTTAAAATGTAAATTCTGACAAATCTTTGAAACAAAAAATACCTGCATGAATCTCTGATGACCAAGAGTTATTGCAATGTTCTGGTATTAAACATCTAACTTTTTCAGATTTGTCTTTTGTTCCTCTTCCGATCCCTGTTTCCACAGCGTCTCACTTACAGCTCAGACACTCCAGTGGGTGATGCAGCCAAACTTTACTGGCACTTCTATCGAGTTGACCAATCAGGCATTGCGGGAGTAATTGTCACTCTCTTCCTCTACTCGGTCCTTTTCCTGCTCTCCATCACCATCCTCTTCATTTACCTGCTAAGGTGAGACACATGTAAAGAAAACGAACTGACAAATCGCTATAATCATTGTGTCATTACTGAGGAAGGACTTGACAAACATTTCATAATAGCAGAAAAAAACCAACTTAATCTAAGTCCTACTATCAAGAAACAAGCCAGCGCACCTCATTTTCCATCAATGTAATTCGCTTTGGTTACTGTCCCAGTTTCTTTCTAACTCCATCAAGCACTTTGATCATTGAGCTCCATGTCTGACCTTCCTGCTGGCCCTTGGATTGATGCAGAGTTAAAATGTAATGAAATGAATCACAATGTAATATATATTTATGTCCATCAATCCAGTCACTTACTTGTCTAAAGCCACTTGTCCACAGGTACCTGGGTCACAGTTATATATTAAATATAGCAGGAAAAACATTTTCAATTATGATTTAGTAAAATATAATTATTTATTTTACTAAATCAGAATGGAAAATGACTCCAGTATTTTTTGATTGTTTGGAAGATTCAAAGCTTTTATACTTTAAACATGAGATGACTTTTGATGGACCATGAAAGTGAGAACCCTCCTTATCAATTCAGGTTGAATGCATTGCATTGTTGGTATCCCTGTATGTTTCATACACACTAAAATGCACAGCATATACATGGCGGCAAACACACATCTTCCATCCTAATGCACTGCGTTCACCTCATGTCTTACAGATTGAGGTCACCCATGCTAAGTCATTCTCTTGTAAGGTTTATATTATGATAAAACACCTCAGACTGTACTAACATTACTTTATATTATGCCTTCATATCTCCTATAATAAAGCTATTAGAGGCTTCCTCTTGGTGGGGATAAACAAGAAACAAAAAAAAAAAAACCCCACATGATTCTCTTTTCTACCCAATAAATGTTTTGTTCATCCCTAACGGATGAACAAAACATCTTTTTACTTTTAGACATTAAGACGTTGTTCCCACATTTGTTGCTTAGAAAACTGTCATTGCGCTTTTTAAATAATAGAATCACATCTATTTCTTTTTTAACTGCATGGAAGTAAAAAGAGTAGAATGGTGGGTGACAAATGACTCAATAATGTATCTTAGTATTCATCCAAGGTGTGTTCTCCCACCCTCATATATGACCAAATTCCATTAAAGGCTCAAAATGTAAGAAACCCCTTATTGAATTAATCAGTTTGAGATTGGCGGCCGAGGAGAGGGTGCCATCTAATTTCAGTAAACGGGACGCTTATCGGGCTCCAGCTAAATGGACAATATTAAAACAGCAGCCGGGAATAATGACTTCTGCCACTCAACCGCCGCATGGGTTTGTATTGAATGTAGGCCACGAGGCTGAAGCAAGGCTGATAATTTTATGGGTTACAGTTTCCTATTGGCTGCAAGGAAGAGGTCTGACACAGAGCGTGACCTATTTCTAAAAAAACGCCTCAGGCTATATGTATAGATAGAATGGACTGTTATCCTTTTTTAATTACATTTTAGACTGCCTTTATTCACAGACTGCAGAAATACACATCAGTGTTGGCTTTACATCTCCATCTTTTTTTTTTCCACTTCATAAACACCAAAAATAGTGATGTCATATTGATAGTGGTGAAGTCATATCCGAGTGATTGTGATGACCAAAACATTCACAGTTGTACACAATGTGTGAGTTTATAAAGATTTTTGTATGAACTTGTATCCAGTACATAAGTTTGTATGTACTGTATATGTTGAGTAGCAAATTGGCGATTCAGGGATGAGAGGAGGGAAATGAAACTCCATAACCAAATCCACCCTTCTCATAGAAGAAACACACTGACTGTCATATCTTGTAAAACCCATGCATGCTGCAATGATATTGGAAGTTAAATGAGTATAGAGTTATATTTATCATTTTCAGTTCTGTCAGTGATAAAATATATTATCATCTTTGCAATAACATTTCAATTTACTCTGATACCACAGAAAAATTATTTCCTTCCTATCCTTCTTCATCCACCATAGTCCCACTGTCATGAATATTCTGTTGAAATGTATTCCATAAGTTAAAATGTGTCCTCATGGTGACCCCTATACTGAAAGCGAATGATGAGAGGCCTATCATCCAGGTCATAACCCAGATATAAGAAGCACATACTTACATTCAGTGCACTTCCAACTCTAAGGAGACGAGCCAGTTTTAAAACACAAAGATACAAAGATGGTGAATTCCTCCACGATAGAGACCGCATAAATGAATGAGAAGCACAATTCAAGTGTAGGATGAAAATGAATGCAAGCTATTCCTGTGTCTGAGGTCAAGATTCTACAAACATCCCTCTCCCAGGAGGGATGGGGAATGATGCTGAGTTCAAAGCTCCTTACCAGCTTCTTGTATAAATCCCAGTCTCCTTGATGTTGGTTTTATTTGAGAGTTGATTACCCTCTGACAGAAGCGAATCTCTATGGAAGGGCAGAAGGTCTTCTGGTTTTGATGGTCAGCCAAAGCATTTCTTTACAGACATGGTTATTCTTTTTAGAGGTTGGCTGCATGCACCCTTTGCATGGCAAAAGAAAAACAACACTTTGGTGATACGAGCTCATCTGGAGGTATCAATCAATATGCGTACTGCTGTGCCGAACATTTTTTTGTGACTCAGGCTGGGCTCTCCAGACGCATCTGCAACCAGTGCATCCGTTGCAGCTGCCATCTTTGAAGCTCAAAAAACGCTGAAGAATATCCCAGAATTTGACTCCCACACATTAACAGAAGAACAACCACATAGACGCATGGCCAAACACAGACATAGCTACAGTCAGTTTGTGTTATCAATGTGCTTCCCACTCACAGGCCAATTTGTTTGATTCCTTTTGCTCTTTCATTTTGTTTGAATTGATCTATTATACCTACATTGCAAACATGCTCTGTGTAATCAATAGAAGAGTCATGTGTTCTTCCAACAAGCTGGGTTCATTTAGATTTGACCTGTTCTATAAAAGCATGTCAAGATGAAAGAAGAAGATTTGATGCTGTTTGGCATAGAGTTAGTCACATGGCAAGTTAAACACCATTATCACCTTTGGCACAAGGCAAATATGCACGATTCCTTTACTGTAGCCTTTGACCTTATGTGAGCTTACAAGACAAGACAGTGATTAAATGTGGCATCAATCCTGCTTCTCCACCTCACTTTTCCCCCTCATGCCACACCTTCAGATTTCACAACGGCGGTCGCATGATGGATGTGTTTCAGCGGCTCACAGCTAAGGAGGAGACTTACTTCCTGCCTCAAGACCTGGAGCTGTCCAATCAGGAATTGAGCTACCTTGTTAAGAAGGCGGAGCAATGGAGAGGCTTTAATGGAGAGAGGCGTAAGGTAAGATTCTCATTACACTTCATTACACTTGAGGGTCTTCTCCTCAATCTCTCAGAGATTTATTGGGCTAATAAATGTTTTCTTAACTAGAGAACGATCCAAAAGGTCACTGATGCTTATTTGTTAGATCAGACTTTGTATGGTAGAAGCTTTGATTGGTTGTAGGCTGCTTGAAGGTTGCTGCACTGAAGGGAAGATTATTGGAGGATAAGTTCACTGAAGGTAATATTTAATGACATCCATCATTTTATCCCACTGCTCATCAACAATATCTACAATTAAAAATATTATGACAAGATGATGCATACAGTATACTCACAGCGTTTGCCTTAGTTACATTTTGAAAAGAAATTCATCTCAGAGGTCTTTAGTTTCATTCTAATTAGTACAAGATAATTACCAAAACAGAAACTCAACTAGCGGGCTGCCTGATTAGTCTGTGGAAACCAATTTCCAAAGATATTTCATTTAAGAAAGACTGTTCTATCAACACATACTACGGTGTACATGCACAAATATATGCTACACTGGGCATTCTCTTAATGTGGACAACTTGGTGTCATGGGAAATGCAGAATTCCAGTTTGCATAAGTGCATGTCCCCATGAAATTACTGTTGCTGGGGAGAGGCTGTCTCATGTTTGACAACCGGGTGTGGGTCTACAGTGATGACATAGGAAAGGGAAGTGTATTAGCACCGAGCCTATACCCGATGTAAAATCTTTGCATAGTGATTGAAAATGTGACTTGTTGAGATAAGAAAAATGGAACACAGCGATCAAACTGCAGCCGCACTTAATTTATTCTCCAGGATTTTTTTAGTGGCACACATCGCTCGGTGTTCTCCATGTTCATTAACTCCCTTGCTCTTTGCTTGCATAAGTTTACGTGACTGTAAAGGAGTAAAATAGAACCAGGCGCTACAATAAATTCTCTTTTTTTCTGGTGAAACATAGACAGCCTGTTAGATTATCTTTCTTTCAGGAGGGGAAGACAGGCTTTGCACTTCCAAAGGAATGCATTGTTTGGGTCATAGTAGTTAATAGTGCTATGACAGTCAAAGTCAAAACATTAGAAAATCAACTTACAGTATCAAGCCTTACTTTGGAAAAATTCCACCACACTTTGATCTCCTTCCCACAGTTTGAATGGAGGCCTCTACATCTTTACTAAAGGGATTCTAGACTAACATTACAGAAATGTTTCAAGTTGAGATTGATAGCATTTTAACACACATACAACACACATCATCCAGAAGTGTCCAACAAGTTATTGTTGAATATAGTCAATCATCCATGTTGCTAGTTATTTAGCACAATGTGCCATTGTAACAGTATTGATCATGATGCATTTTACAGGTGTTACCCATTGGTGACCTCCCTTCCTGACCTCTGGATTGAGAAACTAATCACAATTGACTTCATGAAAAAGACAGCGTTATTATAACATTGATGGAACTTTTTAAAAATAATAAGGAACTCACAAAACAACCTTTATTTTCTGTGTAACTTACTTCATGAAGTGTTAAACTGCAGGTTTTGGCCAAGTTCCTGTTTGTTACTCTTGTCTCCTAAGCACTAATGAACAACAAACCTCGGCTCTGAGACGTGACTACGCTGCTGTTAATGGAATGGTGATGGACCTGTTTATTGGGAGAAAATTGAAGTTCTCAATGTTTGGAAAGAAATTGCACCCCCAAAGTTTGTGATTAAGAAAATGCTTCATTTAACTGCTGATGGCCTCTTGCACTGGTGGATCTGTTAAATCATCCTTGCATTACTGCATCTTCCTCCAAAGCAACAATTACAGTATAATTCATATGGTTCCTAATTTGGCATTATTAAACTAATAAAAAGCTAATACATGAACACATTCTCATGTTAACGATGAAAATTTAGGGTTATTGCATTTTATAATTTTTACATTTTTCAAGCTGGGCATTTTTCATCAAAATAAGATGAAGTTCTTGCCATTATTTCATAATTACTGTAACAACTTCTATGAAAAGGGTCACTTTCCAAACTCAGCAAAGACATATCCCTATTAGACTAATTTGCCTACATGCAAATTTTTGTCATTTTTCCCTCATTAACTATTTATCACCGACAGGAAAAAAAAAATATTCATGAAGGCAAGCAAAGGAGCAGCCCGACAGAGCTGAAACTAATATTTTGCAACTCTAATGATTTTTTGCATCCTTAATTAGATAGAATAAGGTTGATATGATTAGGTCAGGATGTAGTGTTTTTCATTAAAAATACATTTCAGAAACTGTATTCCACATGTGCACTGGCAATTAAATAATGAATCTGACGCGTTCCTTATTACGGACCCAATTAATATCAGAGGCAAAGGCGTAATTTTAATAACAGTGGGCCACAAGGCCTTCATTAGCTGAGTGAGAGAGAGGAGGGATGAGGTGAAGGAAAACAAGGCACTCACAGGATCGGCGGTCTGTTATTGAGCCAATTTTAGAAAGTTATTGAACGGTACACTTTGATAAGGAGAAAGTATGACATTTTCAACAAATCAGATCTGGTAGAAACAGGAACTATTATTTGCTTTAGCTTAATTTGATACAAGTTGTATGTCAGGTGCCAGACAGGGCAAGAGAAAATAGAAAATCATTTAAGGAATCAAAAGTAAGACTCGTTCAAGGTTATTCTTTCTTTTTTTTTTATAGCATTTGACAGCAATTTTAATACTTCCTTCGTAGCACCAATAGCAGTGTTTAAACTGCACTGGAACTGTTTTTAAGAGAAGTTAAAATCTGTCAGACAGTTTGCACTTAACCTGAAGCACCACATTGTTTGTTGTGGAAAACTTATGGTTGGAAACTATTTGGGAAAAATAAAGCTTTCATTGAAAGCTGTTTGGATGAACCATTTCTCAATTATTTCTTACTTTAAACAATCAATCAAATCAAAATATCACACACAGTGTGGTTGGACATGGAAACACAGGGTAAAGTACTTTTTTGCAGAAATCAAAATTATGAAGAAACACTGTTCTTGTTTAACTAATGCTGTTGAAGATTCTCTGTCAAACTCTTTAGGAGCTGCTGCTGTTGCTCAGATGAACAGTTGATCACGGTCACAACTAAACCAGACTTTTATCTTTCAATAGCTACAGGATGCTGTGAGGTCCAAACCACTAAGTGATTAACTTGAAGCCTGGCAGATTCTATTCTGATCTCCAGATCTGTTTTATAACCAGACAGTATATTCACTTCAATTCAATATTAATAAAAAACATTGAATAGATTTGAATTCAATATATCAGCTTACTGTACATGATTCCCCAGTAACAGAGAAATGTCATGTGAAGAGCACAGCATGGCACTTGATTACATGTGTGTGTCTATATATATATATATATATATATATATATATATATATATATATATATATATATATATATATATATATATATATATATATATATATATATATATATATATATATATATATATATATATATATATATATATATATATATATATATATATATATATATATATATATATATATATATGGGGAATGCAAAAACAGTAAAGCAAGCAAAGCAAAATAAAGTATCATTGCAGTCAATTAGGTAAAGCTGTTTTTCTGGTTGTGCTATGCTGTAACGTAGCACTCAGTAGAATCTGTCTAACTCTGTATCTGCCTCCAGCACTAAAACAATAAAAGAAGAATCCACATTCAATAACCAACCTGCAAATGGCCTATTATTATCAAACTTGTAATTTTCACAAGGTAGTCATAAAACATAATCTAATTTTTACTTTCTCGCCAATTAACTTTATATTATAGATTTCTCCATGCCATATGATCATTTGAGTTGCTCCAAGGTTTAAATATCACTCTCAGGTTATATGTCATCAGTAGACCTGACTGGCTGAGCAACAGGGGTGAATGAGTCAGGGGCCTATCAACATGTGTGCTCTTTAATTTGATCACAGGAAGGAAGGAAAAGAATGTGTCAATAGATCATTTGCCCTGGGTGTTGTGGGTAACTACTGAGAGAGGGGCATTACCTCACCCACTAATTATGTAATTTTTCATTAATAAAATTCTTTAGTCACACTTCTTGTACCACGTTACTACTATTTACCACATCTGGCAGACCTCACACCTTTTACATCTGCAGCCTCAAAAAGAGGGGAAATTGTTTGGAGATCATGTTTGTGGTCATTTTCCACTACCTGTAATTTGTGTGATATTTTTTTGCCCCTCCAAGCTTTGTTTGATTGAGCTATCAGTTTGCTTATAAATGTGCAGTAATACCTTGACACATGAGCGACTCGACATACAAGTTTTTTGAGATCAGTCTGTATTTTTGTCCTGCATACGAGCCGTGCTTCGGCACACCACCACAGATGAATGCATCAGATAAAACTGCATCTCGTTCTTTCCCACGTGTTGTCCACGGAGTAAAGATTAAGCTCTTTTCTGTTTATGACGTTTGTGTTTATTTTCATAATTTATCATTGTTCATGTAGCTTATGCAGGAAGAACATGCATGTCTATTGGTTGATAAAAAAATATGATAATTTCATAATTTAGGAGGTTTGGGGCATTTTTACAAGTCTGGAATGGATTAAAATTATTTTTTATTTTAAATTTGTTTGAGTTATGAATAGTTTGATTTACAAGCTCAGCCATGCAAAGACTTAAAATCATTTTAGTCTGTAAAAACTGGGCATAGTGAAAGCTGCAACAGTTCATGGATTTGATTCAGTGTCAAAAACAGGCAGCAAAGTGAACTCTAGAGATTTGCTTGGAGGAACTGCCTGTTTTTAAGATGCTTTAGCGTAGATGCTAAAATCTACAGAATAAGGAAATCAAAAGTTGCAAGATTTTGATAGAAAACTGTAGTTATTACTGCAAGTTAATCAGTGAGATGCAAATGTGTACAAAATGACACAAACAATGAAAAATACGAACTTTCTTAGTGCTTTCAGTACTCCACTGCCCTGAGCTACTGACTGTGCAAACATGCTACACATCATACTAGCGCTTCAGTAATGAGCCCCATTAATTATGTAAAGGCAGCGATGCAGATGGACCCAATTAATTGTCTCCCGTCACCTCCTTGATTACTGTACCTGGAAGGGAGGTGTTAATTTCTGTAATACTTAAGCAGGTACGAAAACTGTTTTGTCAGAGCCACCACTATGACAATGATAAAGTGGAGCTCTGGTTTACAAGCTGCAAAGCTCTTCTCTTGTTAATTCACCAAAAGGAACGTTCTAGGTGATGGTGGTGACATTGTGATAATTGAAGGGAGGAGGGAGAGATTAAAAGAAGTGTGGAAGGTGGGAGGGAGGAGAGAGAGCATTTGTGTGGTGGCCCTGGAGATGTTTTCGCAACCTGATTGCATCAACATTTGCGTACCTTTGTGCCGTTTGTCTCCGTATGTCTAGGTAATGGGTTACCAGCGGGTGAGTTTGGGAACACCCAAGGTGCTTTGCAACAGCAGTATGGTTGGTAGGGAGCAAGCCTGTTGAGAGTCAAACAGCACAGACTGGAGTGCTAATGATAAGTCTTACAGGCTGGCTGTTAATCATATAAAATGTGTTTGCCATCTTTACCTACAGCAGTTATACGATGATAACACCTGACCAGGGCCATGTTTGTTATGCAATTTACCTTGCCACAAATAATAGATGCCAGAAAAACTGAAATCTTATTAAAAAAGTTAGTTCCAAAATAATAATTATTTTTCTCATCTAATGTAACCAAATGAAAGATAATAAAGCCATAATATAATGTGGCTGCAGCAGTTCATCAGGTTCATTCACAAATCTACGGCCTGCAAATAAAACAGTGAAGTGAGTTAATGACTGCCTGAGATTCAAATCTATACTTGAGTAAAGGAAGTAAGACCTTTGGTGAACAGACAGAGCAATAGGCCGTGAAAGGATACACAGGAACCGCTGTCACAAAACAATAGAACGCTCAGCTCCTGAACAGGAACCCATAACAGCAGCACAGGAACCCTAGGAGAGGAAAAGAGGAACTGAGTGCTTCAGTAGCACAGGAAGGGTCATGTAAAGTCAGAGGGCAAGCATTGGTCTCTGTGTGTGTGTGTGTGTGTGTGTGTGTGTGTGTGTGTGTGTGTGTGTGTGTGTGTGTGTGTGTGTGTGTGTGTGTGTGTGTGTGTGTGTGCATAAGCATAGGATCATTGGAGTCCTCCCAAGACCCCAATAACCTCTACCAAAGCGCATTGTGATGACTGTGATGATTGTGCATGCATGTGTATATGGGTGTGCATTCATTAGCTTAGCCTGCGTGCAGCTCCTACACTATGTCTGTGCATGTACTCATTCCATAATGCACATATGTAATTGTGAGTACATGCACGCTAAGCTTTCTGCATGCTTGCATGTGTATGTCACATTAGAGTGGCTTCTTCAATTACAGCGGATGGCTGTTTTTCTTTTCTTTTTTCTTTTTTTGTGGACAGTGCTGAGGGCCCTGATAGCCCCAGGCGATGGCAAGCAGGCAGGCAAGGACAGGAGCGACGTAGCAGCAAGCACGACTTCCCCAGTCAGAGCATTAGGGAGCTCAATATGAGATATGACTGCAAAGGCTACATGCCAGTGTTCCTGAAAAGGTCATGGACTTTGCTGGGCAGTAATGTGTGAAAGCGGCACGCAGTGGTAAAAAAAAAAAGAAAAGAAAAGAAGACAGAATAGCAGATAAAAATCAAAACAGGTACACTCACCTCTTTCTCCATTCACACTTTAGAATTGCTTTTAAAATTTTTGAAGAAAAACAGACGGATGCTTTTGTAGCACTAGAAGTAATATATTATAAATATTGTCTCTGAGGAGACACAAAAAAAACTTTGCTTATGTATTAATCCTGGTTCCAAAATAGCAGACAGAGAGAGACAGTCTGGCAATAATCACCAGTGTTCTTTCTCACCGTAATGGGTTGAACCTCTTGCAGCCACACACTTTACATTTATATAATGCATCCTGAGCCACTGGAGTACATGAGCATCCACTTTTCTTGTCAAGAGCAACTTCCCACAAAACAGTCCTTTTGAACACTATTTGAGGATCACATTTACCATGATGCTACATCTACCTTAAATGAGCTCTAGGAGGTGAGCTGTTCTCCATTAGTCTGTCACTTGCATTCAGTCAATCAGCGTTGTTCTGCACAGCCCTCTTTCCAATGTAGAGTCCTGGCCCTTCTAGACTTTGGCAAACCTTTGTAGTACCTGGCACAACTTTTTTAAAGCAAATCAAGCAGGTTCTTGAATGTCATGTGAAATATTACAGATTTATGATTGGTCGATGTCACACATACATAGTGTTATGACTAGCACAAATCAATCACTGCCACAGGCCACAGAGAATCTTTAGCGATCTTTGACTTAAGCGGCTTGAGCCTTTTTTTAATTGCATCTGCTATATTGAGGAGGTGCAGACATTTCTGTCTGAAACAACTGATTAGAGGATCGCGAAAGGTGAATGAGACAAGATGTTTGTCTTATTAAGACATGTTGATCCCATCCTCCATGAGGAGCTACTATTTTACAATGCAAGACAACTGAGAGAAAAAACACAGGTTGTAGCGAATCCAGAACTGAAGTGTGCCTTTAGTGACACCTTTCTGACAACACCTCCTGATCATACACACAAACCATACCCAGGCCCCAATGTTGTTTTCATGTGGTCATGTAAAGACATAGACACAGTAACACCTTTTAGCAGCATATCCTGATTTTTTTCCCCCATTATTTAAACACAGATTGTCAAATGGGCTACAAAGGGAAAAGTATTGTTTACATCCTAATTTAATATTGCCAGTTCTATACTGGCAATTTCTTTGAATCATATGTTTGAAAATGGATTCTGTCATCTTGTATTTTGAAGAGAGAAGATGAACATGCTTGGAGTTTGTGGCAGATTTCTGTTTTACAAACATACGACTATAAAATTTCATCCTATTCCTAAACAAGTCCACTGTTCCAATGGTAGAGAGAGAGAGAGAGACGAAGAGAGAGAGAATGGAGAAAACATTCCAGTATGAACTCATCGTTGTGAACAGTTTAATTACAGGCAGTGTCAGCCCCATTGCTTAATTCGTCCCTTACAATTAATTCAGGGAGAGGATGTCATTATCTACCAAAGCCTAGGCTGGCTCTTTTGTCAGAGGTAAAGAGGGAAGAAATGAGAGCAACAAAAAGGCCTAAAGAAGGAGGTGTCTTTAGTTAGCTCCTGGTCATATGGTCGGCCCGCTACACAAAGGAATTAGACCAAGATTTCAAAAGACTGCTTTCTTCAGATTGCTTCTGACATATGCCTCCTGTGATTTTATCAGCATAGAAGATATTCTATTCCTTTATATTCATAATAAGAAGCTTCACCAGTCAGCTGTCCAAACATGTCCAGCTGGAAGAAGTTAGACGGATGTTAGGTTTTGAGTAGTTTAAGATGCTTTTCCATCATATCCCCTTCTCCTCTTCACTTTTCCTTCTTCAGCCTCGATCAGGACAAGACTGAGGGAGTCTGTTCCCTGGTCACTCCTTAATGTCAAACAGAATGCAATAAATTGGATCAGCAAAGAGTGAGAAATGATTCAAATGCAAACAGAAGAAAAATTAAAAGGAAGGTTTTCATACCCATATAAGCAAACATAATTTGCATACACATAGGAATAAATTGCTCTATACTGCTGACTCAGACACACATACAAAGATTCATATTCAGCCTCTGACTCTACAGAGATTTTACAGCTTGAACTTGACAGATCAGATTCTTTGTGACCGTCCATCGTTAGTCACTTCTTTTTCCCTTTCTCCCTGCCTTTCCTTTAAAGAGTTTGACCTTGGCCACATCCTGCGGCCCGGAGGGGTTGAGGAAAGTCTGGTGATTGTGACAGGTGTCGTGTCTTAACGGCCCCACATGACATCCTGAGGAGAGATAGACATTTGGAGGTTTTTTCATACTGGATTCACTCATAACCTTTAAGAGACAGTGCATGTATGCCGTGTGTGTGTGTGTGTGTGTACGCGCGCGTGCGTGTGCATGTGCATGTGCGTGTGTGTGTGTGTTGCCACTATCTCTCAACTCTCCTTTTGGTTATTGGCGGGGATACTTATCACCTTCAGCCTCTAAGGTCTGATTATGTTGAAGCCCCTCCAAAGTCAAATTTTGGAAATGAAAAGCAAAACCCAAATTCAGTCTGCAGCATCTTAATACAAAAACGAGGGCTCCTGACATTTTGGAAAATTAACACAATATCTCGAAAATATTCTATATATACAGGTAATGGTTTTGCAGGTTTGAAATAACTATTTAGCAAATGTCATTAATTTATTGTGTTCAGCTTTTACACTTAGCTTTGTATATGACAATTTGGGTTGAAAATGATGATAAATATGGTCAAAATGTTATCATTAGTAAATTTTCAATATATCTTTACCATATTCCGGTCTTCATTTGTTAAAAGAAGTTGTATGTATATACTGTATATCGCATGCTTTTCAGAGCCAACCAAGAAACGTTAAAGGACTCTTGTCCAAAATGAGTCAGAAATTGTGAAGAAGTAAAAGATGGGCTAGTCTGAGTTGTTTACTGTAAGATGTGAATAGCCGTATTTTTTTCTGTTAAGGAGATTAGTAATGGCGAATTATGCATATCTTATTTTCTGGATTATCTCAGGCACTCAGAGATACCATCTCACCGGATAATCTCTTTTAAAGTGTTTATTCTGACTGAAAATATAGTTATTGTTGCTTGTTTATCTTTACTCGAAGTCCAATTTGTTTTGTGCTACTTTTGGTGGGGGTGTGTTATTGCACTTTAACTATGATGACTGAGGTTGAAATATTTAGAGAAATTATCTCTGCTTCATACGCATAGTAATGAGATACCGTACCGTTTTAAGGTACCGTAGTGCACCAAGTATTTTGTCACTCTTTGTGTGCATGTAAATGTATGTGTGAGTCCCTACATGCAAATATGAATGGGTAGCCTGTCTTAACCAGTGGTGCGTTTAACTAGACACAGACTTTGCTTCAGCCAAATCAGGCCCAATGCAGACGGTGTGCATCCATGCCATTTTCAAGCTCCTCCAATTATATCAGCCGACTGTTCACATATTGGCCAAATTTACAATAATAGCATATCTATGTCCATTCTAATGGCTGACATTGCTTGGCTTATCCATGCATGTATGTCAGTGGTCTTTTATGCTTCATGGTTTGGTCTGTTTCCAGCCATGTGCAATGTGGTGTATCCAGTCTTGGCCTTGCATGCGTTTCGTGAAGCCAGAATGTGCTGATGTGTATGCATTAATATCTCTGAAGGAGCATGTGAACTTGGCTAGTGCAGCCCCTGACACTGAGTCTTGTGCATCTGTACTGCAGTTGCATTTGCGCTTATTATTTCAAATTGGTGTGCAAGTGTGAGAATCCAGTGCATGTGATTCATGTGCTCCTGTTAGCACGTGTTTGTGTTGCTACGCACAGTAGCACAGTAGCAACAGACAGGGTGTTGATGGTGGTCGAGTGGACGGATTGACCCTCTATAGCTCGGGAGTTAGCACACAGTACGCGTTTCTCCTCTTCCTCCTCCTACCCTCAATCCTCCCCCTCCACCCTCCCCCAACTCCCGGCTGCCTAGCCCCAAGTGCCCGCAGGCTCTGGAGATGCACACATGCCTTCCCTGAATGTGTGAAGCTTTGTGTGTTTGTGAGCATGCTTGTAAGTTTGTATGTTTGCATGGAGCAAAGTGTGTGTGACTGAGGATTTTTGGACAAAAGACAAAAAAAGCACATGCACCCATCTCTTCTCTTGGCAGTCATCACTGATGCTCTACTCTACTCTATCTGAACTGTTGTGTCTACACCATCGTCATGTTACCATTTTGTCTTGGTTTAACATTTAAATGTTTTTAATCTCAAAAGGTGACACTCAATAGCATCACAGTAACAAAGCTAATACCAAAGTTAATGTTTATGCATCTGATATTAGACACAGGGGCTTTCCTGCAGTGGCTGATGACGTCATTTAAACAACTATGTGATTTCTGGCAAGAAAACATACAGCAGATGAAATATCTTTTATATTCTGTGTAGTTAAACATCTTAACAGTTTTGTACAGGGTTTGGGTTTAGGGTTGTGTGATGGATCTGGTTGTAGACATCTTTGAATGATAATTTAGAACAGGAAATTGTAGATATTATAATGACTAATGTCTGTATTCTGTTTAAATACAATTGAAACACCTCATTTATTTAAAGACGGACTCAGATTTGGTGCACTTTTTTCACATTCTTTGTCTTTGTACAGCTACTGTAAATATCCAGTCAAAGCCACAGCAGCAGGTTTACATCTCTGAGGCTGATTCCATGAGCCAGAACCAGAACCATGCACAGGTTCTTCCCAAAACAAATATCCTCAACATACCCTGCACCCCTACACTCACCCCACAGAGCTCCAACCTCTTTCCAAGTTTTAGTCCCAACCATAGTCCCAGACACAGCCGGGGCTTCCATGTGCGACTGACACATAAATAACCAAGCCTGTCCGCCACCCAGGCAAATTCAAATACACCTGTCAAAGTGATGAAGCACCCGCCCGCAGGGAAGCATTGTTTACATTTTCACTCCAGTCTTCACAAAAGTGAGATTCTAATTATTTTCGCACTGTAAATTAAAGCCAAGTGGGACAGAACTACAAACCAAAATGATCATAGCGATGGCGGCCCTTCTATGCATGAAGAGCATGATGATGTGGAACTAAGGTAGAGAAAGTGAGGGAGTTGACAGACAAAGGTCACCAGCTCTCGTCTTGAAGAGGGGAGAAAGTGACAGATGAGAAGAAAGGAGAAAATAAAAGGTATAACATTGTAAGGTCAGTTGCATTCATTCAAGAGATGTTCAACCAGTGGGACTGCATTATACTCTCCCAATACAAACAAAATAATGTGCTGAATGTACTGCATCATTTTTCATACCGAAGGACACCAAATGACATAGAGTGAGATGGACAGGAAGGGAAAATTTTAATTATTTAAGGAGAACATGCAAATAGAGGGTAAAATTAAATAGGCAGAGGGAGACCTGGGGAAGAGAGAGCATACAAATGGTAACAACGGCTATCTTGTTTGGATCAATCATTAAGGGATCGCAGGGACTGACAGACTCATTCGTGCCCCAGCCTGAGGCTCCTGCCCTGGACAATGGCCAGCTCGGCTCAGCCTGCCTGCCCACTGAGATGCTTCCTTCTTGCTCTGTTCTCTTCTGTCACACACAGATGCACACATATCAAATCATTTATGACACGAGAATGCAAACAACTTACGTGGTCATACTCAAAATACATTTATCAGCAGAGAAAATTTACTGGTGTTAGCCTGCGCATCCCCCTTTCCTGGCAGCATTTTAAAAATGATGCACTGAAGTCTGCATTATTTGACTATGGGTTCTTTCTAGGCCTGTCCTTGGGTTCCAGGTGACATTGTGTTTTGATTATCATTTGAAAAGTCCTCTGAGGGGTCATGGGTCATGTTTGGGAGGTGTTTTGGCTATCAACAGGGGCATTTTTTTTAATGTTAGTTGACGCTTTTAAGTGTTTATATCAAAAACTTGATGGAAATGTCAGGCATTGTTTTATGTAACAGTAAGGGACGTGTGAGATTAAAAACTATTTTATTTGTTCGAGAATATAGTTATCACTAGACCAGTCTCATTCTGTGGTGCGCTACTATTTAATTCCCAGAATTTTTTCTGATAGTCACAAGATCAAATACCAGTTTTATGGTAAATGTGGACCACTTCTTAAATATAACTCAAAAGAAAATATTTCTTTGAATGTAATACATATATTCTTGAATCTCCGAGGCAGTGATATTGCTGTTTGGCCTTGAAGTGACAAAACAGCAAGTAAATTCTAAATCCTTCTATTTCAAACGCTTGAATAAAATTGATTGACAGATCTGTCAAATGTTATTACAAATCACAGTAAATGTTTCAAAAGAAAAGGTGCATGCATTTAAGTTATTATTCTATATTCGTATGTGGTATGTTGTGACTTCGTAAGTGTGAAATTGTACCTTCTCCCACAAAGACAGACTATATTTGTGAAACATGGCGCCAAGTCTGCAACTGAGCCATCCACACTTCCTGTGCCCCTGTCCTTCCCTCCATTCCCTGTATGCATTTGTGGTAATGTCTACAAATCGTGAAATTTATGTCCCTGCTGGAAAACATGGTTTGCTGTTTATAGTCCTCCGCTAGAGAAATAAGGCCCGTCTCTCCTGATGCAAGTCAAGGGACTGATGTAGACTCTATCAGATTTCTAAATACAGACCCCAGCAATAAATCCTGGCTTGATTGGGTTTGAATTGGGTTAACTCACTTGAATGCTATCTGCTTAACCCACAGCTGGCCTGTCTGCTCCATGCAGGCATTGAACCTAAATCAGTCATTTAGGGCTATCAAATGGAACAATGGTGGAGTGGAGAGAGCACTCAAGCTAGGGCTATGAGCCAGGCTAGCACCATAACACAACACAACAGACCAGAACAGAGTAGCGTCGAGTAGACAGGTCTTCTAATGCTCTTTTCTTTTCGTGTCGCTGCATTGATACCTCCTGAGAACCATCCTGCGCTGCATGAAATGGCATCACCCAAACCGAACACACAAACACCTTTTCAAGCTTTTGTCTAGTCTTGTCAACTGGATTTCACATGCTGATTACCACAGGATGGTGTCATGGCTAGCATTAGAAAAATCTATTTTCACGCAAGCTGAAACCTAAACACATGCACACTACAAGGGGGAATTTAGGAAGGTGTGTTTAAGGAAAGTGACTTAGAGTACAGAAGCTGAATCCATGGTGCACTGCTGGATTTATAGAGTCCTAGATGGGTCTTTAACTAGTTCAGAGGTTGTACCCAGCAGACGATGTTTGGTTGTTCCCACTGTCACGGCATTAAATGACATTTGTTACCAAATGGATAAACTCAGAACTACACAGAAATAGATTTTCCTCACTCTCACACTTGTGTTTCCTCTAAAAAGCAGCAAATCAGCATACACACACTATCCAAACAGACTGATTACTGCCTAGCAGTGGTGCTGATTACTTAAGGAATTCAGGTAATCAGTTTCCCCCAGTGTAGGCTGAGGCCAGGCTAGAGGCAAGGCACAGTTGAGGCGATTTCACTAATGAGTGTCTTAATTAGCGTTGAAGAGATTCATCCCCACGTCCCCACCACCCGCTTATACACATACACACACACACATAGGCAAACACACTTTCTTTAAATGTTCGAAGCTAGTCTTTTTTTTTTTGCACATGTGACTCCTACATTTTGACAATGAGGTCCTTCTATTCGTGGGGTTGTCTGATTTGCCGTTTATGCAATGTCTCTCATTAAAATAGCAGTAATGGCTCCAAATGTTTTCATACTGAAGTGCCTCGAGTTGTGTTTGAATAACCATTTTTAAGTGTGGGGTGACATCGATACACTGCCAAATTAAAGCTCTCCTTCAGCTTGACCCTGCATCTCCTGGCCCGCTGAATGACTTGGCTTTTTTTCTTTTTCTGTATTTTTAGGCAAATCATAATTATAGAGCCAATTAAGGAGTCACCTTGAGTTTTACAAACTATGTGAAAAACTTTCTCTTTTTGGTGACTTGTATGCGTGTGTGTGTGTGTGTGTGTGTGTGTGTGTGTGTGTGTGTGTGTGTGTGTGTGTGTGTGTGTGTGTGTGTGTGTGTGTGTGTGTGTGTGTGTGTATTAAACCATGGCAATCTTGTTTTATTTTTGCTGTATTTGTTTTTGCAAAATCTCAATTCAGTTTGCCAGTTGTCTTTATGTTTTTTTAACTAATGTATTTGCTTTTGTTTTTATTGTAAATTCACATTTATTCATATGTGTTTATTTCCACTGAACATGATAAACATGATGAGTCAGTGCCTCTCCTTCACAAAGATTGAATTAAAAGTGTGCAACAACTTTTAACCCCAGCATCCTCCAAGTAGCAGAACATGTTCAGTGCACCTGTGCCAATACTTACCAGGATTTTTTAATGGGTTATTAGATTTTACCCAAATGTAAACATTTAACATATATGGTCCTTCTATTGAAAATATTAATATAATAATATATTAATATAATATAACACTTATTAATAATACATTTTGTATTAATTCATATTTATCCAGGATAGAATATTTTTGTAATCCAATGACTAAGTACAGAACCACACAAAAATATAAAATTCTAATCTCCATCCATCCATACATCTATACATTCGTCCATCCATCAATCCATCCATCCATCTATCCATCCTTCCATCCATCCATCCATCCATCCATTTCTTATCTGCCTCCCAGGTCACAGGTCTGCTGAAGCTTATCCCATCTGGCTACGGGTGAAAGGCAGGGTAAACACCAGATAAGACGCCAGCTAATTGCAGAAATTATAGTTCGTAGTCAGTAATTTACTACATCACAAATCATATATTTAGTGTTTATGTGGATGAATAAAATTCAGATTTTCATTTAATATGTATTATTAATGTGTATTTTTTTTAGAATTTATACAATCTGCTGTAGTTAAAACATCTTATTAGATGTTGAGGCCTTCACCAGCAGACGTTATTAGAAAGGCAGCGAGCTTCCGTGAGCTTCACACATGGATGCCTTCAAGTTACATGACCTATATCACATGTTAGCCGCTCTGCTTGGTCCAAATGTTTCATCCTAGTACAGAGGAGCAGCGGATTGCAGGTGCAGAAGCCTTCGATGAAAACACACACACACACAGTGTCACAAAAAAGCATGCCACCAGGATAACACATATCATATATGATCATGTATGCATGACCACAAACATATCCTGTCTCTTTACCTGCCACATATCAAGTCCCATGGGACTCATGCACTCTTAGGAATTAGTGTGTTGATGTGCTGTACAACAGTGAGACTTATCTGGAGCTGCAAAACTTCTCAGCACAATGCAAAGTTTGAGATAAATACACCAGACTTTAAAGGTAATGTCACTTGTTTTCTGAAAGTATATTTTCAAAACAAAAGTAAATAGACTATGTATTTGCACACCTAATATCTCCCATGTTTCGAAAGTACTAATCAGTTCTTTTGTCTTACTTGTGTATTATGACCTTAATACATGTTACATCCTCTTGGTTTCATTTTTGCTTTACCACTCTCAAATCCTGGTTATCAGAGTGTTTCACAGAACTTTGAATACATCAGCAATGTTTAAAGTAATTTCCATTCATTTTGTATTTGACAAGGTTGCAGTCTCTGACTATATCTGGACAGCGGAAGACCCAGCAGTGGGCTCTGCAGCCCCCAGTGACTGTCCAGGACAGGATGCACCTCCACCAGATGGGGAGATCAGCACCCACGTGTCAATCTACACCCTTTACCTGAGTGGGCTGAAATTAAGATACAGATACTTCCTCAGGCAACCAGATGGGGCTATCATGGAGGTAAGAGTTCAGCATATCGCGTGAAAACATTTGCAGAAATGTTTTCATTATTGCAATAAATTTAAGTTGGTTTTTCCTGTTTGACTGGTTAATGTGTGTGCTTCATGCTATTCAGGGACAATTCTACTTAATGATACTGACAGTGGTTAAATACAATTATTTGTCTGAATATAATTACATTTAACCACATAAAAAAAAGTCCTTGCACACACCTGTACGAAGGTACAGACATGCAGGGAAGAGGACAAATGGATGAAGAGAAAAAGGGAAGAGATGGATTAAAAGTTAACCGAACACTCCCTCTCTTTCTTGCTTCTCTAAAATGAATGAGAGGAAAAGAGGATAGAAGTAGACAGAAAGTAGTTCATTATTCTGTTTTCAGACTAATGAAAAAACAACAGTACAGCTCATTGGTCTGAAATAGTAGATAACAGTGAAAGGTTTTTTTTTTTCCCTCAGGTAAAAAAAAATTACAATTTTTCTTTTTCTCAAACAGAAATGAAAAGATTTGCCCTTAGAACCAAATCAGGACTTAGTTTGTCATGCTAGTGAAGCTACTACACATTGAAACTCATCTTTTTCTTCACCTCATCTGCTTGTAACAGTCATTTACAACTTGAAATTCCAGCACCTCATCCTTTTAAAAATGAGTTATGATGGAGAGTAATTTTTTTTAAAAAACATACAATGCTGCCTATCTTCATGGTGTAATTATTGCAACTTACATTTACATTCTTTGAGCTTCTGTAAGACAGACAAGTCAAAAACAGGCCAGTTCACAAATAGTTGCTTAATTAATAGAAGTGCTTTGTGACAACTGCTCCTTTCTTTTCTGTTTCTCAATCATTCTGTCATAAGCCCAAGAGAAACTAGGATCATCTCAACAAAATTAATATTTTGAAGTTTGAATGTCGGAGGAATGAGGGAAGAGGGGGTTTGGACGCATCAGCGATTAGCTTTGAGGCTCTTCAGGTTCTTATGGTTCTCCGTCACGATTTGAGTGATGGTGTACGTATGTGAGTAAACACACAGCGTGGCGTATTTATAACTGGTGTCGCCCTGTGTGTGTGTGTGTGTGTGTGTGTGTGTGTGTGTGTGTGTGTGTGTGTGTGTGTGTGTGTGTGTGTGTGTGTGTGTGTGTGTGTGTGTGTGTGTGTGTGTGTGTGTGTGTGTGTGTGCATAGAAGATGAGACATCTGGGGGGCATTGTTTATAGCCAAACTGCAGAATCTCATTGACTAAGACAAACATGCACGAATCTTCACTTAGTATGTAAAAGAAAAACACAAAGACCAATAATATTCAACCTTTGCATAACACAACACAAATTCAGAACATTCCTAACCCCAACACACCCCAAAACCTTAGTGAGGGTATGAATACTTACATATTTGTGTGAAATCCTTTTTGTGACTCTCCATTCTTCCACCTGTGATGTGAGGATCATAGAGGCCACCCTGAGTGAGAGGCAGGTGTTACTGTCCTTGAGAAACGCATTCATAGACATTATCTTCCTGTCGCTCTCTTTTCTCACACACACTGTGTCCCTTGGGTGTTGCTGTCTGTTCCTCGCAACTTAACAGGCAGAGACCTCCAGTAGAAAGAAATGCCGGTGGCATCATCTTTCACCCGCTGGTAGTGGGAAGCGATAACACCAATGCTCAGCATTATGCCATTCCCCTTGGCCTCGTAGCAAGGAACCCCACTTTACATATTCAAAACTAATCCTCCCCTGAATATATAGACTGGTTTAATGTATAGGGTGAGATCCAGAAATCACCAAAGGGCGTCCCCGGCACTCAGAAGAACACTTGAGTTGATTTTATTAGTGCTTTATATAATTCTGGCAGCGATATACACACATGCGACAGGGTGCTGTGCACAAACCGGCCTTTAGATGTAAGGTGACAGCTCCTCAGAGAGAAGTAGCAGTCATGCAGGCACTCCTACAAAAATTAAATAGATAAAATAAATGGAATGAAATAGTAAGAAGGCTCTGCTATAAGATGCAGTGACCGCAATAATGCAGAGGAGTCCCGCTCTGCTCGTAGATTTATGACTTTTTAAAGGTATTTTATGAGTTTTCTGGTATGGGCTTATTACTTTATTCACTTATCCGAATAATACCATGCTTTATGATGATGAGGGGGTGACTGCTGTGTTACTGGAGGAGCCATTATTGTATGTTACAGTGATAGAAAGTGATGCAATTTTTATTTTACTTTAAGTCAAAAGTGTTTCTAGTATTTATAGATATTATGTGTATTTTCTATTTTCTTACAAAAGTTTGATTGAATGTCATACATATTATTATTTTTTATTATAATTATTTTTATTGTTATTACTATTATTACTATTATTATTATTATTGATGGAGGTGGTGCTGTTGTCTAGTTTATTATTTTATTTGCATGTTACTATGGAAGTACGAGTAATATATTTATATATATTTTCAATTTTTTAATCTCTTCTGAAATCTTGATCACGAGTGAAGAGGGAACTCATAATACGAGAATGACTGATACGACTGTGTCATAACATGGCTGCATCTTCTGTCCCACAAAAGACTAATCTCACTTCTTAAGAAGTCTGTTTCCATTTACTGAGGAAATATTGACGGATGGTTCATTTCCTTTAAAGAGCTCTGTTTTTGCAGGCAGTGTTCTGGACACCCATGCCCCGGAGGACTTGCTCCTCCCTTAGACTAACATGACCACAGCTCAAGGCGCCAGCAACTTTGCATAATAGCCTTAAATTTACACCCAAAATTAGTATAAACGAACACCTTAAAAAGCAAGTCGTGGAAGAACTGCCTGAAGCTATAGACACTGTTAGACACTGTTTGAAAGAAACTGAACAGTGAGGTGTGTCGTGTTTGATCTGTAGGATAGTTACAGTCATGAGAAACTAAATATTTCTGTTGTTTATTCAACCATTATTAAACAGCTACGTTGACTGAAAGTTTTTTCTTTCTGTGTCGCATCGTTGGAAAGAAGTAGGAACCAAGGGAAAAGAGTACTTCTGAGTTGCGGGTGTGTAATAAAAAATATAACGATAATGAAGTCTTTATTGACTCGCATATTGAATTCTGTTTAAAGAAAGTTAATATTAATGATCCATCGTATGCTCTCTTTCACCATGTTGCTGCCCGAGGCAAGTATCTGCAATATTGACCATGGTGAGGGAATCTTCCAGCTGAATCACAACAATACAAAAAGTTAAAGCTACGTTCCCATCAGTGTGCTCCAATAAAAGACATTAAAGGTAAAGTGAGGTGTTGCTTTTCAAACACTCATTACCTATAAACAGATGTTCCCCAGCTGCCAAGCCACAAAATGCACTGCTGACAACAACTGTTAGGCCTGAAATTATGCAGGGAAATGCTTCTATATAACCTAGGACCTTCAGAGAAGGCCTCATAACCACTCTGTCTGAAGAAACAAGATGGCTGATGAAGAAATTAATGCAGGCAAAGTCATTATCTTCCCTCTTAAAACCACAGTGGGTTTATGTCCCCCTGTGTCGTTTTTTTCTCTGGGGCTAGCATTTAAGTGCCGATGGACTTATAAAAAGATAGGACAAGCCAACTGTGCTCCTTTTGTCTCCTTTCCTCCATATGGGAGACAGCAGCATATGCAAGAACTGGCTCAGCTTCTGTAAAACTTCCATTAAAGATGCACAACTAAGGCTCTGCCAGCTTGAATATTACCTCTCTGCGCAAATTATTTATGGCTCGGAAAAAACGCTGATGATGAGCATCTCCAGCGACTTGTATAAATAAAAACACTTTTCTCTGCAATTTCGCTGTGCCTTTTTTCTCCCTTTTTTTTTTTTGGAGGGATGTGCTAAACCATTTGGAGAAACAAAAGGTATGCAGATTATTCACATGGTAAGGCGACTGCATTGCATTTGATTATCATATAGATGTGTTAGATTATGCATGGTCTGTTAAATTAGAGGATATCCTCTTATAGTTTGTGGATTTTTATAACAGTCACAAGGTTAACAAATATGATGATGAGTGGAAATACATGCACTGATGATGAATTGAGAGTATGAACAATTGAAAGTTGTAATGATGATAAGGCATACCTCATCAAATGTCAACGCCATCAAATCTCTCATTATCCAGATACTTTAGTCGTGTATGTGACTCAGCCCACTGTCCATCTGCGAGCAACGACAACTCTTTCCTGGACCAATATTGACCTAATTTAACATGCAGAGAATATGAAGAAGTTAACCTTTCAAAAACACCTTGCAGCAACATTAATTGACAAACCACATCAATTCTCCCTCCTTCCTCTCTTTTGTAATTACTCTGCTGCACGTTTGATTGCTGCCGTGGAGCTTAGGACCCACGCTTCATTTGCCGTGAGGTCATCGGCAGCCCTCAGAAATATGAATATGATTTATAAAGGAAGTGAGTGTGAGCTGTGTGTTCTGTCTGTGTGTGTTGTATTTTTTGCGTGTCTGGTTTGTCTGGCTATGAGAGACACAGACAAGGAGAGAGAAGGGAGGGAATGTCCTTGGATGCATACTGTATGTTCCATGAAGAGATTAATGCCCCCCTGGCAGCCATATCTGCTTAGCAGGAAGACTTCTCCAAAGTACAGCGCATGTAATTATCTGGCAAGTTTGCACTAGTTTTAGATAAAGAAATTCTCTTTGGTACATTTTTTGGAGTTGGCACAAACGCTGCTGTATCTGTGTAATGCGCATCATTAGAAAAAGCATCAGCTTACCTTTTGACACGACCACTTAATGTTGTTGTCGTGAAATAGATATATGGAAAGAACGCAGTATTCATTTTGACATTTCGAAAAATATTTTACTCTTCAACTGAAAATAAATAAACAATTTCAACAAAACTAATTTTAGAGAAATTGACAATCAATCATGTCATAATGGCTCCGGCAGATTTAAGTTGTGCTCCATATCAGTGTACATACAGTAAGTAGGCCAAGACAGAGTTTTGAGAGCTGTTTTCCCTCTGGGACCAGATGCACTGTGTCATTTAAAGTCTCCACTTTTGCTTCTGCTGTAAGTTCACAATAAGTACCAGGAAAGAGTGAGGAACTACGCATGACAACACTACTCACAGGCCTCCAGGAAAATAGCATTTCTCCTGCCAATCTCAGTCACTGTCATCCAGGTTCAACCTGTACTTTGAGATGCTTGATACACATGGCCCTGGGCCTCCAGAAACAGTTGGGTATAACATTTTTGTACTGTATTTATTTTTAAGTCTTACTCTCTGACTCTCTCTGACTTTTTTTTTTTAACTGAAGGCGATCGGTGACGTAGAAGCGGTGGAGAAAGCAGCCAGGGTGGAGGCATGTCAGGGTCAGAACTCTGCCAATCAGAGAGAGGACAGGGATGGTGAAAGTGTTCCACACCAGCTGAGGAAGCGGAGGAAACTCTTTGAGAGTGAGTCATGTTAAAAAATAAAATCATCATTAATTGTGCAAAGACATTTTAATTTTAGAGCTGGTTCACCCCTAAAGGATACAAAAAGAAAAACCACGGTTGGTCTTGTGACCTCATCTTGCACACATGTGACATTCTTTCTGCCATGCCTTTTCTACCTGATGTTTGTTCAGCAGAATTTGAACAGTTTTTTTTCTCTGTTTTCTTCCCTTAGGGTCCCATCGTGTTGAACCAGTAGGAGGAAGTGGGTGTGGCTCCGGATTCGCACTGCAAGATATAAACTAATGAAACAAGAAAAAAAAAAAAAACGAAGGATACCCCAAGCACAACAGTAGTATTTTCCTGTGTGCTAGCTGGTGTTGAACAAATCACAGGAAAATCAATATCCCAGCATTCGCAGACATACAATAGGCAAAACTGGCATTATATACCTACAAAGGTGTCGTGTGGCCCTTCTGATTAAATGTGACGTGTTCACAGGTGACTGAATGATGTCTTGAAGTTTTTGAGGAAGGGATAATTTCACTAAACGGTATGGAAAGCATTCTCATACCTTTGCCTGAAAATATCTGCTGGTGTTTTATTACAGTATTTGAATAACTTAAATAGCACAAGCAGAAACACACTTCCTCTGTTGTGCTAACATTCAACGTTGTATTCTCAGTAGTAACACTACAAGTTGATGCTGTATTTTTATGTCGGGTACAATAACTTGAAACTGGAAAATTCTAAATACCAAATTAAGGCATTAAAAAAACAGAATTTAAAAAATCAAGTAGGTGATACAATTCTTGCATTCCTCTGTAAATAAAGAAAAATGGCTCCTGTTAACTGACGGGTTATTTGTAACCCAATAAACAATGTTGAGCAGTACTTCTAATGAATGCAACTCTTTACGTGTTCATCGTGCCTCAATACAGGCAAAAATGACGATTTTAAAAGTCACTAATCAGAACACAAGTGATAAAATATCAATATTGTCCTCCCATTAAGCAGGATAATATTCAGCCCGGCTTGATTTGTATTGAATATGTGTCTGCTAGCCGGTGCTCAGTGTAATGAAGTGGCTCACAAATCAGGCCATAATGGCTGCCTACTTACACATATTGCTTAATTAAAGGTTGTGAGCTTATTAGCATGTGTCTCTGGCACAGGGCGCAGAGAGATGGGAACTGGCACTGATGTCATTGAGGGCCAAGCTTTAAAGGTTTTATAGATATCTAACCTATCATACTTAAGCCATACCCCCCCTAAAATCGGATCTTAATAACCTGTCATTTTCATTGATGATCATTCTCCTTTATGAGCAGCCATTATAGATCAACTTCTGGGTTTTGTTTGATGGTACGAACGGCCATTCAGGGTCATCATCATCAGGAACACACCCTATTTGGCCTAGAAGTTGCGTCACATATCCATTTTCAAACCACCACAGTCATGGCCCAAGGGAATGAGTGCATGAGGACACACACATACGCACCACATTTGCTGTCACACATACAAACACACACTTGCACGCACACCTAAACCACAGGCCTTCTTCAGGCTGAATTTTCCCATGCAGGAAGATAAATCCTAATTGAAACTAAATGCCTTTTTGGATTTCTCAGTTGATGATCATTTTTACATGTAACTCTTAACAGGAAATAATCGATCACAGGCATGTATGCTAACACTCATTTAAATATATTTAATTTGCTGCATTTGACGGTTGTGGTAAACTCCTGCTGCATCCTGTCCTTCTGTCTGCCTTTGACACTAGCCAGTACCTATAAAGCTATTGCGCTCCAATTAGAGATCACTCCATTAACAGTGACAGAGCTACACCTCCCAATTCAATCAGCTCCCTAATGAACATTAAGCAGAGACGCTGCCTCTCAGGGATGACAGGAAGCCCTTCTCCCTCACCATTTGTCCTCCTGTACAGCCTCCCTTCCTGCCTTCCTCTTCTTCACTTCAATTCCTCTGTTTTTTTCTTTTACTTCCTGTGTGTGTTACTGTATGTTCAACATGATGCTAGGCTGAGAAGCAAAATCAATGTCAATAAAAAGTATAAATATTCTTGTGGTCTATTAATCTGTATATACTAATACTTGGATATATGTATGATTCCCAATGGCTGGTTTTGTTTCTCTTCTTGCTCTGCCTCTCATGTAATGTTTTACTTAGTGTATCACCAGTTTGTCAGCTCAGCAACATGAAAACAATCCCTTGTCTTATGTATTTCTAACTTGGGGAAAAGGGCACAGACAGAAAGGGGGCAAAGGTATTTCTATGGTTCAAATATTTGATTGTTAATGACAAACACCATTTCATCACAATTTAAATTTCAAATTGATCCCTGGGAGCAATTATTTCTCAGGGAGAGAAACACGCCGCTAGGTCTATGCTCCACACATTTGCTGATTTAAGTTAAAAGAAAACCTTTTTGCAGAGCTATCATAAGGGAGCTACAACTTTTTGAAGTAAGTGCCTGCATCTTCTTAGAGCCAAGCCAACCTGGGGTTGTTGCTAGAGAGTGAGAAAAAAAATAAAATAAAATAAAACATAAAAGAAAAATAACACACTATATTTATGTAGCCCTCAGCTTAAGGTATTCACATAAAACAGTTTGTATTCAGAAGTGCTGTGGCGATCGTTCCGCTACACATTGAGATTGGCAACTCTTTGGGCACAGTTGGAGGGCGGAGCTCCGCCTGATTCATTTGAATTAAAGTTAACCAACTAAATGAAAGGGATTCAAATTCCCACTTTGGTTAGCTTGTGTTTGCTTTTTTTTTTCCAATATTGTCTTTTGGAGCACATTTTTAATCAATTTCTTTTGATGAATAACTTTTTTTTTTACACATTTTATATTTTTGCTCACGTCTGTATTTTCAATTTACCTTCAATTTATTTATGGTGTTCTTGTTTGATGTTGGAAAGTAAATTGGTATGTAGATGCTCTTTTAATTAAAGAAAAAATGACTCTATAGTTTCCATCAAGTCTGATACAGCATATTCACAAGAATTTTCATATTTAACACAGTAAAGATTGCACTATTTCTTAATTCTTGAAAATAATTTTATGATCATGCCTCTTTGTATTATTAAAAATTTTATCTCAATAATTCATGCAAAATAATTTTCATCTCAGCCTTAAGATGCCAACCAGCAGCACCAGTGTTACAGTGGCATTAATAATACTGGCATGCAAACCAGGTATACTGTCGGGATTTTCTGGCTATACTGTATTCTTCTCTGCTGACCCCTAAAATGATTTCCTGGTGCTTAAACTGCAGAAAACACCATCAGGGTGTGCAGAGATGTCAACATCGTGCCATATTTCTGTGGCATCTGGATGGATCATGTGCCTCTCTGCACAAATATTTATTTATTTCTCCTCTTCCAGAGCAGTGTCAAGGAGGCAGATGTCCTGCTCACAGGAAAAAAAATAATTTGCCTAAAAAAAAAAATAAAAGGGAGAGGGAAGGTGGAGGGAAAATATATGAATATGCAAATTTTGTCACAGTGTGGAACCTTGTAATGAGTGGGAAATGTTGTTGCCATCTTTCATTATGCAGAGGTCATTGCTTAATGCCATGCAGCTGGGCCCAGCCTTTTCTTTCTGTCGCCCCCCCAACCTCTCCTGTCATCTCACAGCAACTTAAACCAAACTGCAGCCTCGCACAAAGCAGAACAGAGGTCATGTGCAAATGCAGATACAAGCATATCCGTCTTAAAAAGAAAAAAAAAGTTTTAAACTTTTGATGTTTACTTTATAGCTCTTGTTTACTTTTTTTTTTTTTTTTAAGGTTCCAGATCAGTTCATGATCTTTTAAAAATCATTGGTCACAGAACAGCCATCTCTGCAGCTGGATGTTGCATGTGTTAAGGTGAGGTTTGCCTATATCAAACAACACTGTATTTCACAGAAAAATAAATGATTGATGCATAATAAGGCACACATAGATTTTTGAAAGTTTAAGTCGGCACAGAACAACATGGATCAGGTTGCAGTTGTTGTCATTCTTTTCAACTGTTGTGTAGATTGCTGAGACAGCTCACTGCTGTTTCATCTTGTCTTGCAACAGCTTTCCTGAAATCTCCGCCAGCGTCCGCCCGACATTGAGCTATGGGGCTAATCATTAGGTAAACCCCTCTCTCTTATGCACTCTTCAAATAATCCTGGGTTTGAATGCTAAAAATGTAATGAACTTCACGGTTCATTGTGTCTGACATTGCTTAATTAATGGGTGCGTTTAAAGTACATAGGGCCCCGGTAATTGATTTATATGCATGATTTGCACATACAGCTGTTGGTTCCTGTAGGAGACTCATCACTCAAATAGTGATGATGGGTTGCGAAGTAATATCAGGATGTTTTGTTGGCCAGTCCAGGCTTTGGGGGGAAAAAAGAGACCAATTTAGAATATTTTCCCTTGGGACTAAGAAGAACTACTTAAAATTTTGACTTTGGCTTTTTAATTTTGTATTTTCAGACAAACATTATTATAGACTTTCCCTGGCAATATTCTTTGACATGTCAACCTTACACATCCTGTAGCACAATTTAATAAACTGAGCTGAGAGTTTCATTTCTATTAGGCCATGTCTGATATTAAGGGTTGAACGTATTAAGCTCTGTGACACTGGATAACTAAACAACCACACATCAACGGAGCCGCTGGCCTGCATTTCTGTTACTCTGTGTCAATGTTCCCGGAAACTTTCCATACTGACAGCTTGAATTACTGCACATACTAAAATGCAGATGAACAGAGGATGAACCAACAATGACAAAAAGGCAGACTGTTGATCAATGAGCTAAAGTACACAGTCTGGGTGTCAAGCTGGCTTCAGAGCAACAATGTATGGATTGCAGAAAACTTGTAAACTGCTGCTCAGGCAGTACATAAAATGCAAGTGTCCAACTATTGTAACCATGCTTTGATGCATCATTCAATAGTGAATAGTTGTCATTATACGTATAATCAGACAAAGTGTATACTTTAGACTGATCACAATGCAATTTATATTTTACACAATGTTTGAATTAATTGTTGCTTATTATTATTATTATTATTATTATTATTATTATTATTATTATTATTACTATTATTATTATTATTATTATTATTATTATTATTATTATTATTAAGGTTTAAAACCATAATGGTTATAAATTGCATTCAACGCAGTAATTTCACCTCATCAGGCCAGACATGATGTAATGTTGACCTAAAGCACCTATAATTTACACAGATTCCTGATTTATTAGGGGTCACTTTACCTATTTTTAGAAAGAAAAAAATATTTTATGTGTAGCAGTTGGAACTGGAATCACTTTGTGAGAAAATTTGTTCTGTTTTTGGTGATGTTTGAAGTAGTTTTTCAGTACTGTGCACTTGTTCAGCCTTACCATTTAGCCTTCTTTGACCATGGGCTTTATGCCATACACAACGTGGTTCTAATCATTGCTTTCTGTGGAGATCTGGAGGTCGCCAGCCCCTAACCATTACTCGGTTTTGGATGGACCCTGTGGATTTCAGATCAATCTTTCACCTACAGAACATTCTAGCATATTTCTATCACCAGCCTATTGATTTTTCCACAAGCAGGCCCCTTTTGTATGTGTGAAGTGTTTTGTGCGGCAGATAAGGGGTGCAGCCCGAAGCGTGCACAAGCACACATATGCATGCATCGTACATGGGCTGACTCAAACCAACACACACACACATGCAGTGCGGTAGGCTTTAACACATGCATACTTTTTCATTTATTCATTTATTTAGACAGCCAAAGGCATTTCTATGTTTAAGATGCACACATCGACATATTCAGTGTTTTCAGATCTCACACACACATGCACTCCTTGTTAAAGTAGACACCAAGTGAACTATGTCCTCTCTGGGGCCAAGTGTCTCACTTTCTTCATTACACACAATAATCAATACAGACTGGCCTGTTGTTGAGGCCTGTCATCTTTCCATCTTTCTTTCTTTCCTCTGCGGCCACCTTTTCTACTCTCTGAACCCTTCGATGGCTGTACCTCTTCCCATTATTCATCTATCCCAATCCTCCTTTCCTTTCACTCATTCAGCCCTCTGTCTCTCTCCTCATGAATGCCATCCATCCAACTGTTCATGCATCCATCATCCTATATCCCCTCACCTTATCACTCCATCAATATGATTGCTTTGGTCATTGGTGTCTCTTTTGATTCAGAGAGTAAAGCAAGCTAGAGGAATAGAGAAACAGGGACAAAAGAGAGAGAGAGGAAGCATTATTGTCATCTATAACATGCCGGACAGGAGAGGGTGATTTGGATTTAAATAATGTATTAGATTTTCAGAGCTACCATCCACAATGCATCACAACACTGTGAAACATAATAACTTAAAGGTGTGCATGTTTCTGTGTGTGTGTGTGTGTGTGTGTGTGTGTGTGTGTGTGTGTGTGTGTGTGTGTGTGTGTGTGTGTGTGTGTGTGTGTGTGTGTGTGTGTGTGTGTGTGTGTGTGTGTGTGTGTGTGTGTGTGTGTGTGTGTGTGTGTGTGTGTGTGAAGGTGAGAGAGGTACACTATATGAAATTGCATGTCTTTTAGATGCAAATTGAACTGCGTGTAAAATAGTTTGATACAGAGTGATCGGGGCAAATTGCATTCCTCCTGTTGTTTAGCAATAAGGGAAAGTCTTTTATTGTCCGAGGGTGTTGCTAACACACACAAAGTCAGACTGCAGTGTAGAATTGGAAGTGAGGGCTTTGGCACAGGTGCTTTGAGATAAAAGAGGATAGCGGGCACGAGGAGGGGGATAAAAGATTGTTCTAGAATTTGTCAAAATCCAATAATCATTTTGGTACAGAGGAGGAGTACTTTATCAGAACACCAAATCAATAGCACATTACTTTGAGTATGGGCGTATATACAAGACTCATCAAATTGATTATTTTTGACGTTACAATGGCAGTTTCATTTGCCGAGGCTCTCGACAACAACTACTGTTCAATTACAGGGGATGTGTTTGAATTGAGAGAGCTAAATAAATAAATAAATAAATAAATAAATAAATAAATAAAATGTAAGAAGAAAAATTGATATTTATTTGGCTAAAATAAAGCCTTTCTCAGAATAGAAATGAGGAATGGTCACTGTCAAGCTCTGGTTAAAAGATGACTTTTTTCGACGGACATTGAAATTTCATGAATATATTTTCCAAGAGCTGCGGAAAAACAGAATTCATCATGAAGTTTGTACAGGCCATAATGTCACGCCAAAGATTAGTCAGTTTCTTAATGCAGTGTTCATGTAACTGTGGCATTGTTAAGCATATTCCTCCACTGACTTGGTTACAAATTATGATGGTTGTGGTGTAGTAGCTTATGTTCTCTCATAAAAGTGTTGATTGGTCCATTTTAAAAGCATTTAGAGTCATGATTAAAATCCAATGCTTTAATTTAACACATCTGCTTTCTTCTCTTGTTTTAATATTTGTACATTTAACTTGAAGAATAGAGTCAATTATATCTATATTAAACAGTGACTATAATAATAATAATAATAATAATAATAATAATAATAATAATAATAATGTTATTATATTTATTTTTTTCATAGTTACACAGAGCTCTGTCTGTTCAGTTTGGACTAGTTGCATTCCAAATTTAAGTAACATCAGTTCAACTGTTACAGAGAGCGGCCTCTACCAATGAACTCCTTCTAATGGCTCTAAGTCTACAATATGGGGCCATCATGAGAGACAAGTTGCAGCGGCTCCTTGGATGATTAAAAAGTCATTTCCTTAACTGTCCTCCCAGGATTTGCGAGCTTTTTTTGTAAGAAAACATTAAATTGCTCCAATCAAGCATAAACGTCTCCTGCTTGTGGTGTAATTTGTACTGCTGTTCTCGTGGTGGGCGCTTATTTGTCATCCTTTTCCTTTGGCGCTTTTCCCAACCGCCTTGATCAACAATTAATGGTTGAAATTGCTTCCTTGTTACTTATGGCTATGTAGACAGATGCGGCAAAAAAAAAAAAAGGGAGTTTAACAAAGGAGCAAAAATATGTTAAGATTAGCTCAACTTAAGTCATACAGTCAAGAACTCACTTCTACTTGTACTTTTACTTTTTTTAGAAGTGCATTGTGACAGAATGCTATATTCTATAATTATAAAAATACAGTGCAACACTAGCAATATCCTGCTCGTTCTTTCTTGTCCACTATTCCTCTCCACATTTCTGGTCTTCTGTCTCCCCCCCCCCCCCCCCCTCTCTCTCTCTCTCCCTCTCTCTCTCTCTCTCTCCCTCTCCCACTCTGTTCTTTTACACAATGACCTTTAGTGCTCTTTCCTTCATTGCAGGGACAGGCCAGGGCCTGGCATCTGATAGAATCAATATTCTATTATGATAGTGCGTGGAGCGTGTGGGGCTTTACAACTCTGCTGTAATAGTCTCTCTATTTCATCCCGTGGCAGCCATGGCCTCAGGGATCATCCAGGCTTCTCCAGGCTCTATGCTCCCAGCATCGCCCCATTTCCATTAACGTTGCAGGCCTCTGCCTACCAGGGGACAATCTGTGTGACCGATAGATGGGGTTGAGAAAGAGTCCAACCCAGCTACTATGTGTGTCAATAGACTGTGTAATAGCCAGACCTGGGTGAAATGTTAGTTAAATGGCTTTCCAGTTTTAAAGAAAAAAAGAGGTATTTCCTTTATTTAATCTCTGTGCTTTTTCCACTATTAAATCTTCATGAGGGTGAAATCAAACAAAATGAGATCATATTTTAAAAATAGTATATGATGACAACTAGAAAATCTCCAACCCACATGATGATGTTCCCTCACTGGAATTGTTGAGACAAAATTATCCTCCACTTTGAGGCAAGCGTCTTCCTTTGGGCTGATTATTTGCTTCAACAGACATTGAGGAAGGCAGCGATTTTAAAACCAAGTTCACAGTATTTGGACCCCATTGCCATGCTTTCCTCTGCATCATACTCCAGCGCGTAAAACATGCTGATAAGAGGAGTGTATTAGCATGGAGGGAGTGCTAAAGTGAAATGTTAAGCTATTAGAGATCATGGCACCAGGCAGACCCCCATTAAAGATTCATGTCATTATAGCTGCCTTTCTCGAATAATTAACTGTGAGTATTAAATGTGAGTATTTTATTCAGCTAAACGCAGTTACGCTTGCATTTAAATGTCATTTGGGCGTGGAGTTTTCATGTGAATTCTTAATCTCAGGCAATGAACATTATGAGGTTAACAGGGCACACCGACAAAAGCGACATGGCCTCGTCCTGAGAGGCTTCCATCAGACCCAGCTTCAAAATCCATTTCACTCGAAAATGTCAGGATTTTGCTATAAAATACATGACAGCTCCTTTCTGTTGAAGAGAAGTTGTTGGTATTCATAACATTTGTGAAGTCGTAGAAGTAAAGAACTGGCCCTTCAAACCTTACTCCAAGTACTCACGCCATTGGAGAATACCTGTAATTTTCATCCCCTGACTCTTTAACTCCTATTTTGTCCTGATTTATGTCTTTCTTTGGAGAGGAGAGGAGACTCGTCACTGGCAGCATCTTTGTCCCTCATTCCCTAAACTCCTCCCCCATCTCTCGGTTTGATTGAGAGTTGAGCGACTGAAGGTGGGTGATGAGGCCCTGATCGTCTCATATTCATCATGATGTAACCGTGAGCAACCCGGATCTAAATTACCTTCATCTGGCATCATTCCAGCACATGCTATAAATGAGGTAATCGTCCTTGACTATAAAATTTGCATTTTCAAGACTTAATTGCTATCATTACATTTTTTGCGTAATTCTATTAATTTAACAGAATGGGGGATCAGAGGCTTTTTTATGGTTATAATTTGCAGTAAAACAATGCATTCGCAGGGAAGAAAAAGTCTTGAGTAGAAAAAGGGTGAGCAGAGCATCAGGGCCACTCTGGACTCTCATCTTGAATTCCATTATCCCTTCCATTTACAAAGAAAAGGGAAATAGCCAACAAAAAAACTTCCTCTAACATGCATTTAGACACAAGGATGTTTATTTTTGTGGGACAGCCTGAAAAACTCTTTCGGTCTGAAGACAGGAAATGCATCAATTATGTCCCGTCATTATATTGTGTGGGGTAACTGAAGCTTGTGTCTTAATAATGTCAGCCTAGGTTCTATTTTCACCACGCCTTTTTAATACTGCTTGGCTCCTTTGTGTACGTGTGTTTATGATGTCAGCTGCACTCAGTAGGGCCGTCCTCGAATAGTATAGTGGAAAGCATGGCGAATGACACGGAACAACGGAGCCATCAACTCTTATTTATGCTTCCTGTGGTGACCTTGCCACAGACGTCTACGAGGTTCAGAAGTACGCCAAGCTAAGTGCCAGCAACATTCTGCAACCCGCTGCACTTCCTCGCACTCTGCTGACCTTAAAGATGTGGCCTGAATTTGGTGGAAGGTTGAAAAAAACGTGCAAGCATCCTGCTCCTTCTTCTCTTTTACACTTGTTTTGCAATGCCCTATTTTTGCTGCCATTGTTCCCAACTATGATTTTTCTTAAATAGAGGTAGACTGGTTGCATATGCAGTTTTGCAATCTTGTTTCAGATGTGTTTTCTTCCTGCAGATTAATCCAGGGCATTGTGTGTGGCTCCACGGTGCACTGGCGTCGTGCCCGGAGTGTCCCCCGCCTCACGCCCTATGCCAGCTGAGTTAGACTCCAGCTCCCCGTGACGCGCTACGGCGGATGAAGCGGCAGAAGATGAATGAATGAATAGCAAAAACTGAAAGGAGACATTATTATATAATATCTCACAAAACTCTCATTGGTGCTATTTAGTTATACTCTGTTGTAACTATAATTATCCACATTTAGCATGCATCACCCACCCAGTCCCTGGAGCCCTTTGAATATTCTGTAGTCAAGTATGTTGTGCAACTTTTGTGATCTGTCATGGCCTGACAGAATTAATGGTTTCTATCTTTGTAACTTCTTTAAATGCACCAATAGCACAATAAACAAAATCAGGTAAACCCCTCAAGGCTCTTCATGTTTTTTTCAGCTTCAACATGTAACCTGTTTACAATAATGTAGCCCCAAAATTAAGATGCAGTCTCAATAGGATGCATGAGTCTTTACTGTATTTTGCCTCTAATGTTGTCAGAAACCAACTATTATATAACCAGACATGAAAAACACCCTATGATAAGAAGTTATTTTATGCTCTGATCCAAAAAGACTTGCAGTAAAACAAATGTCAAGTTAATGTATTGAGTATGCCAACGAAAAAAGTGATCGGTCTTTGTTAACATGGACAATAGTTTCCTGAAGCAACCATTGTAAGATGGTACTACTCAACATGCTTTTCCCGAGGTCTCCTTTACATATATACACCCTCATCCTGACTTCCCCTGACATCAAACAGGTGGAGTAGTCACAACAGGTTTCCATGGAGCCCTACAACAGGAAGCAGGTAAGGCCTGACACTCCAGACTCGATGCTTAACGTAGCGGTGGAGAAACACCGAGTTATGTTTTGGAGGTGTCAGGCAACATCAGTTCAAGCTCCGGTGTGAGAGGCTGGGAACCATTCCTTACCTCATGTCTGTTCCAGCATCTCTGATGTGTGTTTGTTGCTTCTGTGTCAATGACATGATCAGAAGAAGCTGGTGCGGGTCGTCATCAGAACAGTGCTGACAGCTATAGTCTAGTCACTATACTCTAGTGTGTATGCATGAATGAGAAGAGGATTAACTCACCTTTAATTATGGTGAGATACAACCAAATCCATAGCAATCGTATACATGAAATGTACATGAAATTCTCATATGAAATGTTTATAGAGGCTTGTATGTAAAACAGTTACCAAAACCATTCAAATTAGAGTCTTCCATAGAACAAACAAGGCCTACTGTACACAAGGCTTCAAGGAAGACATTTTATTTGAGTTTGGTTTTGAAATTGTCAGTCCAGGTGAGAGGTATTACCTTTCCTGACAGCTACACTAATCTCAATCTATCAGCATCTTAAGCTTCCTGAATTAAAAGGTTGTACCTGCAGTGATTTCAGCCATTTTTTTCAAAGGCATTTGTCAATAATGGGATGAAAGTCTTCACTTACCACGTCCTGCCACATGTTATCCAACGCAAGACCACATTAGTCCCCTTTGGTCTGCAGCTGAGTCAAGCTGTTTGCTCAAGACTGAGCTCTAGACATGAGTATTAAAGCAGAAACAGCGAAATCTTAAGACCATACCAGTGGTGCTGACAAATGTTTTGATAGTTACTGTTCAAATGTTAAATGTAAGTCAAAGTAAAAGACTGGAGCAGATGTGTGTCCTGTTTGTTTGAGGATTCTGTGTGATTATGAAGAATTGAAGTTTTGACACAGATCAAGCTCAAACTTTTAAAAGCTCAGAAACAAATTTGTTTTAGGTTTCTTAATGTCATTCGACTTGGTGAAAGCCCTGCTCTTTGCATACTGAAACAGGGGGATATTTTGTTGATAAAGTACCATACTTGACATTCATCTGTTGTGCAAATTAACATTTAATAGCCATACACATTTGAATATGTTCTTTTGTGACACAGTGAGAAACCCACAACGTCGACCGCACTCACAGTCTGAGGAGAACGAGAGATGGGTTTTGGCCGCAAGCGCTTTTGCCCACCACAAGCAACATTAATTGTTTGGCAAAAACTAACTGCAGTGCCCATTTTTCAGCATTGTTTCCTCTTTTGTTTGGTTTTGTAAACAACTTTTGCATCAGAACGTGTTCATCATAAGTTGATATTGGACGTTGGAAAGAAATGTTTTTTGTGCCCCGAAGGAAAGACCTTGAAAAAACAATAAACAAAATGATGAGTGGGAAGATGATGGTCATGCCTTTGTCACATTTATGAATTAAAGAGATGTTATTGTTATTATATGAGAGCCTATCAGTGTGTCAGATATAACCAACAGTGCACCTTCTCCAGCCAGGAGATTGAAAACCTCCCAAACACAAAACATGAAGCTATTAAAACCATTAAGCCCTCAACATGTGCGCACACATCCACATCCACTTTTTCTATGAATGGTGTACCATAACTGGCAGTCCGTGATATTTGGCTATGCTTCAGCTCAGTAGTGTGACACCATCTGTCTACTGGGTGCTGTTTGTTCGGTGCTGGTTGACTTCAACTTGAGAGGAATCCTCTCTGCCACTCCCCAGGTGGTATACACAATGTTTTAGAGTCGTTGTCACAAAGCGTGCAAATGTGGCAATAAGCCAGGAGTTTTTTCCTTGCAGGAGATGACGTCGGGAGGCCCTGGTGCTCCTCTGGAGTCGATCTCTCGTTCCACCTCAGGTGTGAGAAATGTAGCAGCCGAGGTGCAGCAGTATTTAGCACCTCAAGGTCAGACAGTGTTAGACTCAAAACCTCCGGTCAGGATCAGGTGCACTCCTAGCAGAAGAGAAATGTGAAACACTGATACCATCTCCGACCCGGTATTAAATTGTGTCTTTGTATGTGTTGTTTGTATGTGCATCTCCTCCTGATTGAGACTGATGCGTGCCAATTGGTTGCCAGGGTGCACTGAGCGGCGGCCTGAACGGTGTCAGGTGAAATTAGCAGCCGCCAGTGAAGAATCTACAGACTGGGGTATTCATTAGGAATGTCCCTTCCCACTAACCCAGCACACACACACACACACACACATACATGCACTCATACACGCACACACACATGTCTCAACATCCCTTCACACTGCCACCCATGAAACACAAAAACACACACCATTCTCATCCAAAAGCAAATAATGACTCCTGGTCTTGCCAAGTCCAAAAGGGTCTGCAATGTTTAGTGTGTGAATGGGTTTGCCTTTGTCCTTGCATGCATGTGTGTCTTGAACCTCTCTTTTCCTGTGTGGATGTGTGTTGCTCTCAGGCCATTTTAGCAAACACCATGCAAACTGCAAAGCATCATTCACACATAATCTCTACAGTTCAACAAGCTGTCTGCCTCCTCCAAAAAGTCATCACAGCAGAATGAGGTTGGGATGATAATAATGATGGTGATGGCAATGTACAGGTCCAATATTTCTAAATAATTCCAGATTTTCTCCTATCATAGGTTATTTAACGGGAAGTTGCAAGTGTCTTGTGATCAGACCCTTGATCAGACCATAACAGAGGACTTTGAAGCTGGACTCTAGAAGGAAATTGTTTTAAAAATGTTAAAAGTGTAAAAATAGCCTATTTATTAAAAGAATCAAATTAAGACTAAATTCGGCCCATATAGTATGAACACGGGTGTGAGGAAGTTAATTTAATTCAAAGACAGAAAAAGTAACATCAAAAATCAAAAAATTATAATTAGCACCATGTTTCATGATCATAAATCAAAAGGCTGTATCTCCTATTTTTGTTCCACATGTATTTTTGCAGAGTTGTAGTAACACAATTCCAAAAAGTATATTGATGAGTTGAATCTCTTATTTATTTTTCTACTTTTCTGAGACACAAATTTTTAATGGAATGGATCTATATTGTCTCCTGTATAACAGCCTCACTGCTTTGTGCGTATGTGTGTTTTGACTTTGTCCCCCTCACCTTAGCCAGATGTTCCACTGGACATTCCAGCATAGTAATATGTTCAGGGAGATTGTGTTAACTCAGTATTTGTTTTAGAGGGGAGCTTGCTGACTCCAGCTGGACACTGGGCTCAGACTACCTGTGAATCTGGCATCATCCCACTTTTGCTCTGGCAGCAAACTGCTTTCAACAAGCCAGGACAACTCAGTCACCTCCCTTTCATTTTCTCTCTTCCTGCATACTATAAAGCATGTGCAAAAGTTTACATTGTCCTTTCTGTTCACACTCCAAGCCCACATCTCCTCCATTCTTATCTTACCAATTTCCCTGTTTGAGTCATTTGATTATCTTAGAAGTGTTTTTTCTGAGTTCTTTAAACCCCCCCAAATTCTTGTGACTTGTTTGAAATCTTAACCTGTGTAGCTTTTTATTTGCCAGATGGTAAAGTTAAAATGTGTTCTGGCCAATTTTGTAACACTATTAGTTCTTAATAGTTATTTTAATAAGATGAAAGCGAGAGTGTGTTCAACCAGACATACAAAAGTGCTTCAGTATAATCATTTGTTACATGCATTTGTGCCAATATGTACATCTGCATGCCTGATCAAAGCTGATGACTTTGAACTCGGGTCCATTTGCCCTCATGAGAACCCCCTTAATCCAATGCTTCCCAGTTTAGGAGCATGTAGCTGCAACACAGAAGCTCCGCTCATTAGAATTAGAGACATTAGTTACGACTAAAGGAACTCTATTTCACGCACATCTCCCCGATGGACTAAATGAAGCTTTGCAAATCCTCTTCAGCTTTTAATAGCAGCCACAAATATTACAGGTCACAAATGATTGCACCCTCAGTCTCAGATTTGGCTGATCAAACACGGGCTGAGATTATCAGTGTTATTTATGCTTGTGTATCACTCTGGCATAAACATGCACTTATGGAAATACGATCCCTCTACGGTAAGGCACTTAATAACAATTTATGCAGGAACTATCCATGGAAAATGTGGCAGAAAAGGCGGCATCAACCCACAATCCAATGGTGTTCATTCACCCAGTATTTTTCTTCATTTATGTTTGTGACACTGACTGTAGGAATTTTACTTGTAAATGCATACGTTCACAGACAATGCTTAAGTCACAGTTCCTCTGCTTGTACTGTATGTATGATGAGAGGCATCTGCACTATAGCTTGATGGTTCCACCTTTACAAATCAATTATAAGGTCTGGGGTAAACAATGTGATCCGTGTCTAATTACCCAACAATCCCAACACTTTTGGGGCTTTGCCAAGGAGAAATGGAGTCATCACATATATTAACACCTAAAAAAATTCATACATAGTACCACCCCAAACATGCATAATTGTGCCCACACTCCTTCACACACCTAGGAAACACACAATTCCATTAAGCATGTAGTTACAGGTACTCAATGTTCTGTATCAACCAACTAAAATAAGGGATTACTATGTTGACTGCATGTGTGTATTTGTGTGTAAATGTGTGCATGTGCGTGTGTGTGTGCGCGCGCATGAGTGCGTGTGTGTGTGTGTGTGGGCACTGATGCCACGCACACACTCAAGCAGCAGGCAGGCCTCACATTGCCCACAGCAACTCAGTAAGGATTCCCGATAAGGAGAATTAGTCAAAACTTGGGAGCTGCCAGTCAGCGCCAATTAAACTTTAATCTTGGGCTGAAACAGGCACAAATAAATTAAACCCTTGTGAGCGGCAATGTGCGCTCTCCTGATAATAGGGGATTGAAGTCGTCTTGGAGCAAGGCTGCATGTTCCTCAGCTCAGCCATGGCAGGCAGTTGCAGGAGGAACCAGGATACGGATGGTGACAGAACAAACTGAAAGGAAATCTTGACATTTGCAGATGTTTACACACAGACATGAGAACACATAATCAATGAGGATCATTGAAACTGCACAATATCATAGAGTAAATGACAAGGTCCTATACTTCTACACTTACTTTAGCTTTAAGGGTAATGCACCAGTTTTGAGGTACTTACATTCCAGTTAAATTACAATTGGAAATTGTTGGAATGGTCAATCCTGTGACCCCAAGCAGACTGCCTGTAGTTACCCCCGTGGCGTAATTTCTGGAGGCTACCAATGGAAAACAGTGGAGAGTGTGTGTGAGTCTGTTGTGTGAGATGATGTCTGATGTCTGATTCTGAAATAATTCATGACATTTTATTGTGCCTTTATCTATTTAAGTCTGCTTTTTTATACCTGAAAACAACCAAGAAGCTTTGTTGTGTTTTTACCATTACACAATGTTTTTAAATACCCAGAGGTTCTAATATATGACATATAATATGTTGTTGTTGCTGCATATTTTTTCTGTGAGATTTTGTGATGGAGGCTTGTGTGTGCCAAACAGACACTACATGGGTGAGTAGAGCATTGTATTTTGATGCATTTGCTGCTGACTAGGCTGCATTATGTGGATTCAGTTGGGAAATTATGGCAGAAAGGTCAGTAAATTTTCAATTTTTTGCTTTTTTTCAAGCTGCCAGATACAAATATTAGTTGTCCTCCATATGCATATACAAACCTCCCCATTTTCTATATGCATTCCCAGTTGATTCGTGCAAATATCAATAGAGATCCTTCCACTTCTGTGATCCATATCCAAATATATCTTTATTAGAAATGCCACCCAGGCATGCAATTGACCTCTGGAGCCTCAGCACTCTTCTCATAGTAGACAGTGTATTTATTGTAAATGTTTTTGGCCAATCTTGGGCTGGATTCATTTTGGACCTTGCAGTGTGTGCTGGAATTTGATAACCAAACCATGCATGACGCCTTCAGTGCAGAGTGTAAATGATATTTTCAATCACATGCAAGCATAGAAAACAAGTATCAACCAATAATAATAATACAGAAAAATCTATCCTTCATATCAGCCAAGGGAAATGCTTTTAACGCTGCAATATTCATAAGTATGGTTGTCTTCATGACCACTGTGTAGAAGGGGATATTTCATTAATATTTTTTAATGAATTAGAGCTCTTATCTCTATTTCTTGTGCCCGACCTGTGCTAGCCCGGTGTTTAATTTCAAAGTAATTTTCTTGCTATATGAGCGTG